>NC_081412.1:634593959-634893959 GCF_030272615.1 Cryptomeria japonica
TTAGAAAAAAAGTACCAAAAAAATCCTCATCAATCTTCGATGTCTTACACATATTTTTCCTAGTAGCTTTCAGAAATAAATAAATTAGATCAAAATATGGTGACCATACACATGTATTGTATGCTCTTGAAACATATAATTTTAAATAGTAGTTTTTAGAAATGCTTTCTAAAAATCAATTTATATCATTTGGGTATTAAAATAAATTACATGTTTGAAAACTAGACTTGGAGTAATACATTTCATATTTCTAAACTTTTTCAAGATTCAGTCTTTAAGTATTTCAATTTTTTAGATCAATTGTGAGAAATTTTAAAAATCGGAAAAAATAACTTCCACTTCGGAACTTTATGTGGACTCAAATTCTTGCAAGAACACATATACGATATGGATTCCACCAGCCAACAAGTTATGTTATGTTGGATGATCTATATATTGCTATGTTAAACAATCACAACTAGCAAACCACACTATATTAGGTGACCAATTCCTTAAGAAGAATAAACAAGAACAAAAATCAAACTAGCAAGACACACTCTACTATATAATGAATTCTTTATCGAGTTTAAACAACAATAGAGATCAAAACAACAAGCCATGTCATACTAGATGATCATGATGAGTCATATGAAATGGATGTCATTGGCTAGAAATTTATGTTATGTTGGTTGAATCATAGACAATCAAAACCTTAGGGAGTGTGAAAAAGGATCACACTAACGGCCCACGCTATACTATCTAATGATCAAGATAAGGCATATACCACAAAAAATGTTAAGACTCATACGAAAGAAGCAACCAGAAGAGGTGAAGAAAATTGGTTGAACATGCACAAAAATAGAGAGGGTTAGTGTGTGAGGAAGGGGAAGAGACCCGGCAATGAAAAGTAGAAGAGTTGATAGCACATGAGAAGACAAAAGAAGGTTGCATAAAATAAAATAGTGAACTCATTATTTGATGGTTGTGTGAGGAGAGTGTGTGTAATCTGCGCAAAAGATGAAGATAAGCATGGTTGGGTGTGCGAGGAGAAGAAGAGTGTAATGTTGAAAGGGGAGTGCGTAGAAATGCATGGAGACAAGGAAAAACCTGTGTAAAGGTGAAGAAATAGAAAAATCAGTAACCGCACCTTTTTAGACAACTGAAATGAAACAACAACAATGTGAGAAATTTTTAGTTTTGGGGGGGAATTTGGGGTGTCCCACAGGAGATAGCCTATCGATTAATTATAATAATAGTATATTGATCTGTAGTGAAATATATTATTGAGAAAGAAATAAGATTAATTATTTGATATAAATATGTATTTATTCTTAGTTTCTTTTATATGTACGAATTTAAAAAATTAAATAGATGAATAAATCATTAATTGAAATATCAATAAATATGAATAGTATTGTAGTTAATGTAGGTTGCATCTAATGTCATAACAATGAGAGTTCTATGAAAGCAAGAAGCCATACAAAGGGCAATTGTAAGTTGATAAAATATTTTTAGAGCACTTTTAGTTCACCCATTTACTTTGTACAATCTCAAAATAGTCTACCTAAGCTCAATTATTATAGACAAAATATGATCCATTCCATCCACTATTTTTTTTAGATGTAATAGAATTGCATGCATGTAATGAGGTTATATAATATTGTTTTCAAAAATAGTTCATTCAAATGATTCAATGTTTCAATTGGAAATTTATATTTGATAAAGGTCCAAAGGTACAAAAAAAGAAAGCCAAGTATATTTAATGGCCAAAGTTCTATGAATGCAATTTATATATGTCTCATTTGTTATGATTAAGGTGCCATCAACGTTGTAAATATTCTATAATTAATTATTCCTATTGTTTGAAAAATTGCATAATGGAATATGTACTCACTAAGCAATGATCTTATTTTAGCTATGTTTAGATCCCAATACCTAAAAAGGGGTGTGGGGCACTTAACCCCTACTACTGTTGCCCCTCCAAGATTCTCCCTAGAAGGGGTTCTAGGGCAGTACTCCCAAATGGATTTCTTTTTTAAATTGCATTGTAAAATTATATATTTTTTTAGTCAATCTAGATCATTCATCATTAGGTCATAGAAATTATGGGGTGAACTCACAAAGTTGGTTCCCACTTTTTGGTACATCCTGATTTTTGCTGAAATCATACATTTTTTAGAAAATATAATGATTTAAGCTTTAAGAGGTCCCATTTTAAGTAATTAATTGAAGAGAGTTAAATAAAAGACTCTTAGATCAAAATTTATTGGATATAACCTCTCTACTTCTAAATCATACTTGCAATGGAGTCTCCTTTGCATCTATCAAATGTTGATAAAAAACTAATTTTACATTAGCTTTTGGGGTGTCAAATTAAAGTTTTTTTTTAAATAGTATTTTGTCCTTATTATAAACTTTCCAAATAGTATAACTTTTAATATATTTAATTTCATTAATATATTTTTATTTTATTTCTTATGAATGTAAGTTTTTCACCAAACATGAACTTCTTTGTTTAATGCATTGTGAAAAATAGTAAACTAATTCAAAAAATTCTGAAAAATATCTATGCACTAGGTATTGATGTTTTCTTTCTAACCAAAAAAAAAGAAAATTGAATTTTGATATATATAGAACAAGTTATGTGTTCAAACATACACCTATATCTAAATTATAATTAGTCGAACTTCAAAACTTAATAAAATTTGATGTTACAAACCAAAATTCAAAAGAATTAAGTTTTTATCCTTTATAGAAAAAAATTTATGCATTTCGGGATACACATCACTCTTAAAAAATGTTGTTTGCTGTAAAAAATTACTTTTTGAGGGAGATGGAAAAATCAATTAAATTTTATTCAAACAAATTTGAAAAAAATATATTTAGAATCTACAAACAAGATGTTAAAAATCACTAGTTTATATCATCTTCAAATTCTTAACGGTTTAAAAGTTATAGGTGTCGGAAAGTGAAGGTTTTTTTCAAAATATTCATATAAGTGTCAAAGTTGGTCAAAAAGTGGGAACCAGTATTGTGAGTTGACCCTATGGTAGGCTTTCTTTCCTTAGAAGGAAACACATTTTAATGAGGGCATTGTATTAAGGTTGCGACAAGATAGAGAGTTTAGTTAAAAAAAGCAGATGTTGTTGAAATGAAGACAAAAAGCGAAGGGTGTTAGTGATGCATTGTAAACTCTATTGAAATTTATATAGACCAGTGCACATCTCTTCTTATGTTTATTTTTTTCTCAAAAATATATCTCCACATAAATATTATATTATATGTTTTTTTCTTATATTCTTTTATTTCCTTTGTTTTCCCTATTTTGTTTTCCTATTATCTCTATTTGGTTCTGCATTGGATCAATAATTATAACAACTAAAACTAGATTCTCATTCTAAAGATGTTTACCTTTATTTCAAACATTATTTACTTTGAAGAAGTTCATACAAGAAACTTTAAAACTTTTCTTCCATGTTCATTTTCATTATTTACCTCAATCTGGTTTGTTTTTCTATTTTTTGTCAATCTTAATTTTTCCTTAGCAAATATTTTAGTCTTTACGATATTTCCTTTAAATAAGGGCTTGTGAACTTCATCCTATGGAGGGGTGGAGATGTTCAATTTCTCAAAAACACATTGTAGAAAGATCACCCACAAATCAAGATATTTACATTTTGAAATAGACATAAATTTGGTTGAACTATATGACCTGGTCCAAAAAAATAAATAATACAAAAAATATTGCCCCATTTTGCTGTTATTTTACCTTCCAGATGATTTTCCGCCAAATCTAGAACACTAAGAGAAGAACATTTCCTGGTTAAATGAGGAGGAATGACTCTGCTCAGCCTATTATTTGTAACATTTTTCTCATTTTTATGAGAAAAATGTTACAAATAATAGGTTGAGCAGTGTCAGGTGAAGGTAAGGCACAACAAATTCGAGGGTCCTTGAGCGATAATTCCAATTTGAATGTGATGGGTATCGTGTGAAATAAGAATATGGTGTGTCAATGTGGAAAATTAACTATGTAAATTGTGACTATATATTTTTCATTCCAATTATTTCCCACACTGACTGACAATTTTTATTAGACTTAAATCTCATGCATTTCCTTTCCACAAATATTCATATCAACCAGAAAAAGCTTTCACATAAAAATTATATAGGTAATAGAATTTTGATAAAAAATAAAATAAAATTATTTTATGATTAAAAAATTAAATATGATTATATAGTAATAAATTCAAGTTTCTAATATATTTAAATAAAAAATCATGCATAGAGTATAAACATCATTTTTTGTCGAAACTCATCCAAGGATTGACAACAAAATCTCAAATTTCTTTGTTTTAATTTTTCCTTTAATTTTGCTAATTTTTATATTTATCCATATTGAAATAGAAAAGATGGTATATTCATGTCCTCTTCTTTTATATTTTAGGCCTAATTTGATTAGGTTGTCTTTTATGTATTGATTACTATATGTCCTGACATAATTTTACATCGAATTTCAATGATTTTATCCTAATCTCATTCTATCTCCATGCATCTCAAAGGTATGATAATAATAAATAATATCCACCATTAGTTAGCATGATTTTTCATAGTCCATGAAGAATTGATATTATTACTTTTGATTTTAACAATACATATTTATGAATTGACAGTTTGATTTTATCTGACCATGATCAAAAATTTTCATTGAAAAAAACACAATTAAAAGCAAAATTAATCATATCAAATCTCCACCATTCATCATCCTATATTAGACCCACAAATGCATAATTCAAGTAGGTCACTTGCGCGCATGCATATTTGAACCTAACAGTTTAAAATTGGATTGATAATTTCATCCCTTTTTTACCATTATTATTCAAGTAAAGTCTAATTTATTTCACATTACAACCTAGGTTAGTGTTTGTAAGGACTAATTTCACCTCATTTATATTATCATGAGATAATCAAAATAATATTTACATGAAAACATAATAGAAAGATCATGTAACATGCTAGTAAGGGCATCATTAGCTTGCAACATCATTCTAGGTGTCTTACATACTTGCTTAATGTCTTTAATCCAGATTCATCACCATTAATTTAGTCTACTTAATGCACTAGCTAATAAGAAGATAACCCTTGCTTACTAAGTTCCTAGAAATGGTGTCTATAAACACCACCCTACTTGATTCATGTGGTACTAAACATGATAATGCACTAGTGTTAATCATCTTTGAAAAATACAAAATCTAGCATGCAAATCCATGCACCATACACTATGCACATAGTTCTAAGAATCATATCACACCAATACATGTATTTTCCTATAACATGTGTGCTCCCTAGTTTATATCAAGAACCATGAAACATCATAAAATTTAGCTCCTTGATTCATACACCATTCTTGTTACACTTGGAACCATAATGTGCAACTCATAAGAAACATCCTAAATCTTGAATAACGTTTTTATATTATATGTCACTCGTGAAATGTCAGGGATCATGCCACAACTTTATGGATGATTCTATTTCAGTTTTTTGTAGCATTTGTAATTATTCCTCTTAATGAATACATGCCACTATTTATATTTCAATATATATTATCGCACAACATTTTAAAATACCACACAATGCTCCAACACAAATTTTGGAGCCATTACATAATATTGCTCATCTATTTTCATATTAAGAAACTAGAATTCTAACCATCAAAAGATGAATTCTAACACATGGAAGCTTAACAATTTTAACATGCATAATGAGATTTATCTTCATGAACATTTACACAATATATAAATTTACATCTATAACATAAGAAAATAATTGTAAGAATATATTTTGACATAAGAAAAACAGGAAAGATAGGAGGAAATACAAACATATATCTTGCTTGGGAGTATACTATGTACCCAACATGTAGATTAATAAGATTGTTTATTCTATTTTTTAAATTCAATCTTAATATAAACCTTTGTCTCTATATTTTAGATTATTATCTCTTGGACCACCTAAGATCTAGATCATTGGTATCAAAATGGTTCATATCCCATCTCCCTACAATGTTGCAATGGTTCTAAGGATTATGATAGTTTGGTAAATATTTTTGTTATCACTATAAGGTAGAAGCATGTAATTTTTTTTCTTCTTTGAGAAATTATATTTTCTTTTTTGTATTTTTTGAGACGACAAGAATCAGGTAGTCCCCTATAAATTGTAGTACACTAGGGAAAGTTTTTAATGTAACCTATGATGTTCGTGCAACATGACCTTTAGTAGCATGTGGGCTACAAGAGACTGGAGCTTGTGATCTCGTGCCTACCATAGGTAGCTCTCACCAATTAAGCTAGGTGCCAAGCCTTGTCTTGCGTATTTTTTTTTATCCCTTTCTACTATTTGTATATTTTTACTTTCTTCATTCCTTAGATTTTATGGAGGAATTATGTGGTATTATCCATTTCATTCTTAAGTTGATAAATGGGATATTATGTTTATATTTAATAATTTAGCTTTCCATCTACTCATTGTGTTTTCTTGAGAGATTATTACACTGTTGACAAATCTATTTTCTTCATATCTTGCAATCCTTTCTTCAATGAGATGACATTTATTTAATATGTCAAAAAAATAGCATTTTTTATATACGGTTCCACATTTTTGTTAGGAACATGGTGTCTCAACCTTGCAAATACATAATTTGCCTATTTATAGTAATTTAATATTTGAGCACGAATTGGTCTAAAATTTACCCCAGAGCTCTGGATTACTAAATAAGCATGTTGGTAAAATTTATTCTCAAGATCATGCCTAGATTTGAACACATTAAGTTTTCCATTTTTTAAAGTTTGAAAAAAAGCTTCAAAGTCAATTTTGAACACCTTAGAGGCATTTTTGGGTCTGAAAGTGGTTTTAACTAACATATTGGGTTTTAGATTGATAAAGAATGTCATGTTATTTTTTGCTCTTCAAGTGGTTTGTCAATCAAACCCTCATATCAAAATTTATGACCTCTAGAACTTCGGTCTCTTGAAATGGGAAATATAAAAATGAATTGGATCGTAAATGAGTTGTAAAAGGGAGTTACATGTGTTGGTGTGTGTTTTAACACATCATAAGGAATCTTCAATTAAAAACAATTTGGACACCACTTTTAGCTGGTTTTAGCTCATGTCTTTGTAATAACATTTGATAGTTTCTTGTATTGTCCATTTGACAGTTTCTTGTATGTTATATCCTATAAACTAGGTGCATGAGATAGAGGTTATTTGTAAGAGTCTTATAGATATTCAATTACCTTTTGATGTCTATTTATTGATACTTCTAAGAGAAACTTTCTATCCAAGTATATTGTATTCTTTTATTTTTTTCTAAATAATAAATTGGGTATCTTTGGAGTGTGCTATTTTGCTTTTGAAATGATTTTCTCAATGTAAACAATTATTTTTGGTATGGATGTCATTTTTTATATCCTATAAATTAAGTGCATGAGATGGAGGTTATGTGTAAGAGCCTTATAGGTATTCAATTGCCTTTGGATGTCTAGTTAGTGATACTTCTAAAACCCAATAAAAAATTAACCAAACACTTCCTTAACACATTTTACCCTACACTATTCTAGCACACAAATTAATCAAATCATGAATGTTTATAACAATAATATCAATATCATTAAGAAGAATCAAATAGTAAAATAATAGTATAAGATTGTTGTGTCATAAATTGTACACCCTTAATTGGGTGGTACAATTCCATGCTTAGGTTAGCACCCACCTTAGTGTGTTGCATTTTGCATTTTAAATTCCCTTTAAGCATTTAATTAATTAATTTAATTTACTCTAAAATCCTCTTTTATCACTTCACACATCATAAAAATGTGCCCTTAACTATAAGTGCGCCCCTTTTTATGTTATCTTTTTAATTAATTCATTCATCAAAGCCCTAATTATGTCATATTTCGACCTTCAACGCTTGATTTTGCATATCTAAACATCTTGAATCGTTGCATCAAGTTGGGGATCACCTTATAATCACGATACCTTGCATCCCTAAAAATTTGGAAAAACGTTAGTCAAACCGATGTGGTTAACATCGGCCCCTACATTTTCTCTCCTCGAATTCCAAGATCATGTTTTGGAAATATTATAATGTTTAAAATCAACTTGGTGTGAAATTATATGATTTCTAGGTCGGTCTATGATAAAAAATAAAGTTAGGGTTTCATACACATAACATTTCCTTTCCTCATTTGAAGGATCCGACAACTCTAGGAACTGAAGGAGCCTCTTATGATGTGAAAGTGCAAGTTTATGTGAAGTATTCATTTAGAAAATCAAGCTTCTTATCAAGTATACATCAACCATTTTCTATTGAACACTAGATGTCACTGAGAGGGGGGGTGAATCAGTGATTTCCAAACTTAATCCTTTTCTAGCCTATGTGTGTAAACCAGTTAACAGATCTAGCATAAAGAAGACATACCAATGAGAAGGGATAATGACACAAATGCAACCAAACATAAAAGGGACACCACATAACACCATATGTACGAGGAAAACCCAAGATGGGAAAAAACTCAGTGAGAAATACTGTTGGAGACTATTGCTCCAATCCAGCTTCACAATGAAACATTCAGTTACAACATTTAGGGCACCAACCCAAGGAGTACCACTCCTTGTTTAGGGCACCAACCCAAGGAGCACCACTCTTGCTTTAGGGCACCAACCCAAGGATCACCAACCCTTTATTTTAGGGCACCAACCCAAGGAGCACCAACCCTAGCACTCAGCTCCAACTCAGTGAGCTACAATAAAGATATATCACATACAAAAGTAATATCTTTATTACAAAATAACTTTATAACTCTTATGCAAATCTCTCTACCGGTTCTCCTCTCTTCAATCATTTGTCGGTTCTTTTCTCACCTTCTCACTGCAACGACCTTATCTCCTGCTGCAACTCACTCTCTATTGCAACTATATTGGCTCATCATCTTCTCCTTCTTTGTCGATTTTGCTTCCTCTCTGTCACACTGCTACTAGACACCACCAATCTTCTTAACTTTGTCAATTATCTACTATCTAATCACTGTCAATTCTTATCTTACCGGTTCGTCATTGCAATGTTCTCTGCAATTTTCTAGGCCAGTTCAATCACCACCGGTGCACCCCTCTATCAGGCTTAATGGAAAACTACCAGTTAACTCACTCATGTCGATTGAATTCTTTT
Source organism: Cryptomeria japonica (assembly GCF_030272615.1). Taxonomy (NCBI): domain Eukaryota; kingdom Viridiplantae; phylum Streptophyta; class Pinopsida; order Cupressales; family Cupressaceae; genus Cryptomeria; species Cryptomeria japonica. Next base: position 634,603,164 of record NC_081412.1, read on the forward strand.
AACTGGTTCTCTCTCTCTCACTCAATCTCTTCTCTAATTGTCCTTGAGAACTTGACTGATTAGCTTTCTTCACTATCCTTCCTCTCTCATGCAGTAACACCAACTACATCTTTGGCTCGCACTCTTATATCCATATTTTCCCACCTAAACGTGAGTTTGAACATTTGCACGCTAGGGTTTCTACCATGCACTAAATCTACATACGATCTGATCTCTAATCATCATGACATATCATATCCAATCTGATATCATGTCCCTGATCGATGTTCAACACTCAATCAATGAGCATTGCCCAACTGTTTACCTTGCGAACCACGTCTTCTCCCTTTTTGATGTCTGTAGCATGATTTTTAGCCTTTTGTATGATCGATCACGTGTGTGATGCGGTTTCCTTCACCCTCTTTTATCTGAAAGATCAGTGTTTACTAGATTTGTGTTTTTTCCTTGATCTCGAGTCATAATCCTCTTCCTTCATTCCTCAAGCTTTGTAATCGTCATAAAAGTTGGATCAGACGCCAACAAGTTTATCGACTCACCACACTGACCTGTGCATGCATGCCACGTCATCTCCACATGGTCCCCTTGTCACAATCCACCTTTTCTAGGTTGGTTATGTTAGTTTGGATAGGATCACCAACCAATCACACACCTTGGTTCATCTACTGGTTCATAGACCCTACCAGTTATAATCTAGTCGGTTTGCCTTCAACCTTTCACTTTGCTTCTCTTTCGTTGGAGCACCTAAACTAGGCAACACACATGCCAACCTACCTCATGCAAATCTTTATTAGATGGGAGCCTTCTACATCTGTACTTTGTCAATATTACCAGTGGACATACTTGTACCAGTAAACACCTTGATGGCATCATGTCATCAATCTTCACCAATATCCATCTACCTTCTTCTACTCAAACTTGCCTTCTTCATATATAGATTGGGTCTCCTATCAATAAGTTTGTCATAGTGATAAACATATCCTTCAATCTTTGTACCAGCAACTCATCATTGTCTACCCGGTTGACCTAATGCATATCCCAGATCTCATGCACCTAAGGCAACTTAGTGTTTCACCAGTTGATCTGATGTGAGCCTTCAAACACTTGCCTTTAACTCTTTTATCTTATCTCTGAGAGTGGATCCTTGTCATCTGCATCCTGCAATGCACCAATGTGGCTTCCCTGTTTGAGCAACATATATTCAAACAAGCATATGTGAACTGGTTGGGCACATTAACTGCCAGTCATCTCTTCAAATGTTGACTACATCTTTATCTGGTGGGAATCCTCCAGTTTCATATCCACACATCATACTGATGGCCTCCCCATACTTAACTACCAGTATTGATATGATTTTGGTAACATTACCCCTCTTCATCACAATCAATAGCCTAGCCCTCATACAGATGTCATCATTTACCGGTTGTTATATCATATCAATATCATGTCCATATCTTCAACAAAAGTCAAACACTAACTTGTGTGTTGGTGACTCCGATGGACATTGTGGTGAATGACACACTCTTCCTTACCGCATACCATCCTATACCAGTTGACATAAATGACAACACAATACCAATATTTTCATCATCAATTGAAGCTTTGAAGATATTGAAGAATAATAGATCACTGACTGTTGATTGGCTTGAACCTCTCCCTTAGGGTTTGGTATGATTTAATGTTATTTTCATATCTTTGTATGAGTTTCACAATACTTATTTTTAGATCTACATTGGTGGTTTAGATCAACTTTTGTATTTTTTATTTCAAGCACTCTCATTTACATCATGTTCACTTAGGGTTGTATGCTCATATCATAGGATGGAACTCTTATTCTTATATTTTAGCACATTTAGGATCTTGTACACACATAAGGTTCTTGCACATAAACTTTCAATATATTATTGGCTATTGTGGAGTTGGAAATCACCAAAATGAGGGGTTTGAGTAAGGTCAAACACTATATAGCCACCCAAACACCATTTTTCATGTTTGAGGTGAAGGTACAGGAATTTGATGGATGCACAATCTTTCAAAAAGATAGAAGTCACAAGTGCAGTCCCAAATCCAAAAATAGGCCCCAGAACACTAGGACCAAGGTGTCCAACACCCTAGTGCTCAACATTTTTCTCATTTTTTAGAAGTTCAACTTGCAAGGATCTTAATCTATAGTTTTCAGAATTCCAACTCCATGCAGTATTAGGGACCAATGCACCTAGCACCCTGGTCATGCTCAATTAGGCTCAAATTTTGGTGATAGGTGCGCATCTGCTTTTAATATCTTGTTCTATACTTTGTATCTCAGTGTCAGATCTGTATTTTTATGTATTTCAATTTACATCTCCGCTTTAAGTCATTTCCCTAGCTTAATTTATCATAAAATTACATTTTACACATCTCCTTTTCATAGAAGAAAACAAATATAAACCCTAAAGATATTCCTTGACTCTCTCTTACAAGAAGTAGTGAAAGTGAATCATTTCCTCAGGCTCTTTTGTATTCCAATGTGTGCATGAGAGTGGGATTAGGTCTTAGTTTACTAGATTCCATTTTCATCCTACACAAAGATCAATAATTTGGAAGTGTGACTAAATTAACTTGACCTAAATTGCAGGAAACTAGTCCCAAAGATGGAAGCTTCAACTATGGAATTCATGTTGAATAAATATTTACAATTAAGTGTTTGGTAGAAGGATGTGACTCTTTAAGTCTAATGAGATTATCAAATATAGAAAGGGAAACGAAGCCACTTAAACTATTGCAGTTGAGCCAAAGGCTTCTTCAGTTAACAAGATTTGACATTGTAGATGTAATCATACCATTTGGTTCATTGGCATAAAGGTGAATACTAACAAGGCAAGAAAGTGTGTCCAATGAAGGTGGGATTACCCCAGTTGACATGTTTTAGGATAGCTAGATAAATTCAACAAGTTTAGAGAGATTGACCATGGAGTGAGGAATATCAACTTCAATAGAGGTATCATACAGATCAAGGCACTTAAAGGATGACACATTCCCTATAGCAGATGGAATCTCACCATCAATTCTGGTATCTAACAGAATAAGATCCTTCAAGGATGACACATTCCCTATAGCAGATGGAATCTTACCATCAATTCTGGTATCTAAGAGAATAAGATCGTTCAAGGATGACATATTCCCTATAGCATCTGGAATCTCACCTTCGATAGAAGTATCATACATATAAAGACTCTCCAAGGATGACATATTCCCTATAGAAAGTGGAATCTCACCTTCAATTTTGATATTTGAGAGAGGAGGATCCTTCAAAGATGACATATTCCCTATAGTAGTTGGAATCTCACCTTCAGTTTTGGTCACTAATAAATCAAGATTTTTCAAGGAAAAAAAATTCCCTATAGAAGTTGTAATCTTACCTTCAATTCTTGTTTGTGAATCTTGTACATTTAAAAGAAAAAAATTATAGTCATGCATAAAGTAGAAACATCCTTTTGTTGAAACTGATTCAAGGATTGGCAAGAAAATTTTGAATTTCTTTGTTTTAATTTTTTTCTTTAATTGTGATATTTTTTATGTCCATTCATAATGTAATAGAAAAAATTGTGTATTCAAATTTATGTCCATCCATAATGTAATTGAAAAAATTGTGTATTCATGTCCTTTTCTTTTATGTTTTAGGTCTACTTTGATTAGGTTGTCTTTTATGTATTGATTATTATATGTCGTAGCATACTTTTAAATAGAATTTTAATAATTTTATCCTAATATAATTCCATCTCCATGCATCTCAAAGGTATGAACATGATAAATAATCTCCACCATTAGCTGACATGAGTTTTCCCTAGTCCATGAAGAATTGATATTGTTGCTTTTGATTTTAGGAATGTATACTTGTCAATCGACATTTTGGTAAATTAATGGTGTGATGCAAAATTTTGATTGAAAAAAAAAAGCAATTGAAACAAAATTAATCATATCTAATATGCACCATTCATTATCCTAGTTTAGACCCACAAATGCATAAATGACATAGGCCACTTCTATGCATGCATATATTAACCAAACACTTTAAAATTGGGTTGATAGGTTCATCCATTTTTAACCATCATGATTCAATTAGATTGTAATTTATTCCACATTACAAGCTACGTTAGTGTATTTAAGCACTAACCTTCATTTAAAATATCATCAGATAATTAAAATAATATTCACATGAATGAATAATATAAACATCATCGAACATCCTAGTAAGGGCATCACTAGCATGCAACATCATTCTAGGTATCAGACATACTTTCTTAATGTCTTTAATCATAGTTTGTCACCATTAATTTAGTCCACTTAATGGGTAAGCTAATGAGAACATAACCCTTGCTTACTAAGTTCCTAAATGGCACGCCTATAAACACTACCCTACTTGATTCATGTGCTACTACACAATATTATGCACTAGTGTTAATCATATCCAAAATAATACACATTTGGGCATGCAACTCCATGCACATTGTTCTAATAATCATGTCACACCAACACATGTAATTCCCTCTAACATTCATGCTTCGCATTTTATATCAAGAATCATACAACATCATCAAATATAGCTCCTTGATTCGTGCACCATTCTTGTAACACTCAGACTTAATGGGCCACAACTCATAAGAAACATCTTGAATCTTGAATAACTTTTTATATTATGTGTCACTTGTGAAATATTAAGGATCATGCCACAAAACATTATGGATAATTCTATTTGAGTTTCATGCTACATTTGTAATTATTCCTATTAATGAACACATGACATATTTTATATTTTAATACATATTATCACACAACATTTTAAAATACCACTCATCACTCCAACACAAATTTTGGAGTCATTACTTAAGACTGGTTATCTATTTTCATATTGTAAAACTAGAATTCTAAGCATCAAAAGATAAAATGTTACATATTCAAGCCCAATAGTTTTAACTTTCATAGTGAGTTATGTCTTCATGAACATGTACATAATATATATAAAAATGTACATCTATAACATAAGCAAAGATAGTAAGCATATATTTAGACATAAGGAAAATACAAAGGAAGGGGGGAAATACAAAAAACTATCTTCCTTGAGAGTATACTATGTACACAACATGTAGCTTAATAAAACATTTTATTCTTTTTTTTAATATTCTCATCAATTCAAACCTTTCTTTTTATATTGCTTCCACATTCATATGTCGCATATACATTCTTATTTAGAGTTTTATCTCTTGGACCACCTAGGATCTAGATCATTGGTATCTGAATGACTCATCTTATATCCTACAATGTTGCAATGGCTTTAAGGATTATGATAATTTTGCAGATACTTGTGTTATCATTATAAGGTATAAGAAAGTGCCTTTTTCTTTTTCTTCTATGAGAAATGTCATTTTCTTTTAATTACTCTATCTCGTTTGTATTTTTTTAGGTTGTAGGAATTGGGTAGCCACCTATCAGGAATTCAAGGTGAAATTGAAACTCCATTTAGGGATACAAGTGTTCTTAAAATTATCCATTTCTTAGATTTAATTTTTATTCGCGACAAATATCCAACTCAAAATTGAGAACTACACATCTATGTGCCCTCCTTTCCACATATGTTAAATTGTGAAAAATAAATAAACATTCTTATTGATAATTTCAGTAAGAACTAGAAATCATCATCAGATACAAGGGTTCTTAGAACTAGCAAAACCTTTGACTTGTTCCTAATAAAAGCTAAACATTTGGTTACCTATAACTTTTGTATTTTTCTATCTTTTAATCCATTGAATTATAGTAGTAGATAATCAGTTTAGACTTCTAATGGATGGAGTCAAAGTTTTAGTAAAAATACACCAAATCCTTAGATAATAGATCACTCACTACTACAAGTGAAAACAATTAAAAACAAACAAACAACATAAAATCCTAACCAACATTGAAATGAGAAATATTTAAAACATATAATTTTCTTTATGTTGATAGAAAATTTATCTATTGTGATAATGCCATTTATTAAAACTAATTATTGAAACTAAATTATGAGCTATGCAAAATTAGGTATTTTTTAATAGCTTGGTATTGTTATATTTTTAAAGCAATATAAATATTTTAATTTTCAAGGAAATTCTATTATGACTTATTAATTTAGTCACAGCAGTACTTATATTGGATGAGAAATAAATTATTTAATGCTTGGATCATATACGAGTTACATTATTATTTTCGCATTAGAATTGTATTAGTAGTACACATTTAAGAGCATATCTAATGCTTCGAACTTATATAGATAACACTTAAAATATTAAATTGTATTTTCTTAAATAATTTGGTATGTTTTACTTTATAGGAAAGTTAAGTGTATTTGTATTTTGAAAGAAACTTTATGTTATAATTTTGATAAGATTCTTATTTAACTTTGTATTTCAGTTTGATATTAATTCAATTTATGATGACCTATAGGGTTTGTATATTCACTATCTTTGAACAAGAGGTGTGAGACAGCATGAGTCCCTGCCTTTAGCTAAAAACATGCTAGCAATGCAATGAACTGTTGAGAACAATTAAGTAGTATAAAGTTACTTTGAGCATGTAAAAAATGTATATAATAAATAATATTATATATGATAAATTTTTAAATTTGGGTGAGCTTATATTTGACATAGTAGGAACTTTTTCTTTTCATATAATGTAATTTCAAAAACAATTTACAACTGAAATTCAGTGCTAAACTCATAAGTGGTTGTAGTGTTGGAAGAGCGAGTTATCAAACCTAATAGAAAGTGTGGAAAGTATGGTGTCTAATACTATGTGTGTTCTAAATGTAACTGAACAATGCACAAAATTTGCATTTACAAAAACTATGCATAATATCGAATGTTTGTTGTGAGAGATAGTTAACTATACTATAAAGACATAGTCGAATTAAAATTACTCAAACTTTTTCACGATTTAGAGTTTAATGGTTAAGTTTGTATATACTGTGAAAGTGTAGAACTTAATGGTTAAGTTGCATTGCAACTGTATACGAAGAAAACTTGTAACAATAGAGAGGATAAAACAACATGGATACATCATGTATTCAAAAGAATATTTCATGTAAATTGTTCGTAGTTACTGCACATGTACCATGTTCTTCTAGGCCAATAATATTTCTTGTGTTAATTGCTAAAACAAAAATTTGGGAAACAACATCTATAAACACAAAATTACCCTTCTATATTTGCAGCTAGTTAAGATAATACATGGTAGTAACAATGAAGTGGTGTTGGTGAATAAGTCTTGTATAATTGTGTTGGTAAGATATCGGGTTTGTTTTTTGGGGAAGAAAATAGGAAAAGTAGTGAAGGACTCAGTTTCTAAGAGTTATGAGAAAGGGAGAGTCTGCAACAAATACAGGGGAAAAAATAATCAAAGTTTTGAGCTTGAGGAGCTTTGATCAAAATGAGTTGTGTCTCCAATTCCTGCTTTGTTTAATTGATTTTCTTCTTAGGACTTTTGGATTTAGTGGTATATGTTTTGTTTGGGATTATAGCCAGTGATTAGAAATACAATTTTTGTAAAAATTTATATGTTGTACATGATTTTTGCTTCAAGTTCTGGTTTATACTTCGATGGTTGTAATTAAAATAAATAATTTGGAGAAGCTTTCATGACGTTATATACAAATGGATTTATCCTCTTGAAGAATTTTATAATGATATGAATGAGACGTCATGTCTTCCAGGCTTGGAAATTCTATCATAGAGGTTTTAATTTCATTAAGTATTTAGTTAGTTAATCTGGATTACCAACTAATCCTAAATTTTTTTGGTGATTGAATTACTCACTGGGATTTTTTTCTCATCAAAGCCATGTTTAGAGGAGTAATGGATAACAAATCTCTTTTTTGAAGGGGTTTCTTTAGGGTTCAGAATAAAATATATCGTATTTGATTACTTTTGTAACATAAAATAAAATAAAATTATTGACTTTCAACATCGGATTATATTCCCTTACAATATGTCCAGAGGTCTTTCTACATTTTCTCTCTTTTATTTTTAATAGCTTTTATCTATCATTAATTCGTGTATTTTATGTGATTTTAAAAATTAATCACTACACTGTAAAAGGTGTAATTGCTAATATTTGTTTGACTATTAATTGTAATTTGATTGTTTGATTGTTATTAGACTATTAATTGTGATTTGATTGTTTGATTGTTAATTTTTTTTATGTTTGAAGGCGAGTCTCTTTCTTTGATTTTTTGAGTTTATATAATCTAGATTTCATTGATTTTTTGAGTTGATATAATCTATCATTTTTCAATGTATTTATATGCTTCTATTATGATTACTCTCTATGTTGGGGTATAATTGTTATTTGATTGTGTTTGACTATAGACTCTCATTTTATTTTTTATTGATTCTTCGAAATAGTCTCTTTCTTTGACTTTTTATTAGATTCAAGAACTTATTTTACAAATAAAATCACAAATAAAATCACAATAAAAAACTAAAAATACAAAAAAATATTTTAAAAAATCACAATAAAAAACAAAAAATACAAAAAAACATATTTAAATAGTTTTAAGAAATTAATTTTGGTTATATAATTTTTTAATTATCTTTTGATATAAAAAATAATGTTAAATATTATTTTTAAAAAAATCTAGGAATTTTTTATTTAAAGTTCATTTGCTCTTTAACATATTAATCTTTTACAAATTTTTAAAAATATGTGTGTGAGCTATATGAGATTTTTTAAGGTCTCGCTAGTAGTTGTCTGTGACCGACAACGTGGAACGTTTTCCTAAACCGGGAAGAGTGCAATATGGATATGTGGTTATCGAACAACAAATTACAATGGATAGCGTGAATGTTGAGGATAATTCCTATGCGACCCAAACTGGCAAAAATCTTACCAAATAGAAAACCATGACTGGTGGGACCGATTGACTTTTTAATCTTGCTTAAGATAAGCTTTCGCATGATCAGATTTCAACTTTTACAAACATTGGAAAATCATTTTAATTTTTTCCCTGCTCAACATTTGATTGGTCATCTATTTTACATTTATTTATATTTTAAAGAAAAGAAAAAAAACCCTCAAGAAAAAGTACACTAGCCAATCAGGAAAATCTAAAAACTATGAGAAAAATGATATTAATAAATAAATTAAGTCAACAATAGGATAAACTATAGGATAAATGTATGACACGATTTTCAGAGCAAAGTAAATTGAAAAAGCGATGGAAACGAAAACATTAGTGTCCGCCTATAGATAGGCGGGACCAATAATAATAATTTGATGTAGATCATTAAATCTACGTACTGTAGTATCCTGTAGATTATTAATACGGACTGTTGTATATATCTTTTGATGATCTACAAGAGATAATCGAAAGATGCGAGTCTTCTTCACGGACCGCACAAACTAATGTCGACTATTGTATGTCGACTTCCTTGTTCTATAGTTGTATATCTATATTCTCCAACTGTGGAATATTGTCATGCACTTTTATATTGGGTCGAACTATATCTATATTTCCTATCGTATCGTACTGCATAGTAATGATGCACTGTTATAGTATTCTCTCACCAACTGAAGGAAATAGTATTGGTATTATATGTGCTCGGTCGGTCACACATAGAGTCACGACTCTATGTGGAACCATGTTGGTTCCACATAGAGTCGTGACTCCTATGTGGAGATACGACCCTTGATAACAATAAGAATTGCTTAGCAATGTAATCGGCATGATTAATATAATCGATACAATGTTATGATAACTAACATTAATCATCACATATATATATATACATTGATTATATTAATATCATTGATGTTATATATGATCGATATTATAAGGAATTATCAATTGTACATAGAATCAATGGTATGTATAATCTGATACTCATATAGATGATGATTGAAACAAATCAATCATACAGTAATATCAAACCCATGTCACAGTTTTATATTGTTGATTTATGGTTTCATGGGTAAAAGCACAAACCCGTGTCACAGTTTTATAAAGGAAGTGGCCAACACAACTAGAACTATTCAACTTTAATTGCATAAAAGTGGAATTTCTAATTTGAATCTAAAAATGACATAAACTAATGAAATGTAGAAATATTCATGAAATTTATGCCTGTTATGTTTTGAATATTAAAAAAAATGATTTTTTTGTATATTCAAAGGAAGATTTTTTATTGTCGAAAAATGTTGAAAATTAGGGGGTCTAGTCGGCATAAACAAAAATAATGAAAAGACATTTTTTATTTGGGATTTAAATTCTCCAAATAAATGACATGCATATGCAGTGTAGAAAAAAAGAAAAATTAAATTTTGATGTATGTTTTCCTTGTAATAACATTTTAAAGTCCAACATAGCTGAATTTGATAGTTTTAATTTGGTGTCACTTTTTGTCTATTAAGTTTATCATTACCAAAAACAAATTATACCCTTTTGGAAAAGATTTTATCCTCTAATGAAATATATATTTTGTAAAATATTTTAATACGATTTAATTTTTTTTTTAATTTCAAATTAGCCTCTTCTCAAATTTAAAAACCTACTTGCAATATTTAAAAAATAAAACACATTCAAATTAATTATCAAAAATTTAAAATATATATATGTCTAGATTCGTGACTTTGAGCTCTACAAAAGGGTATTCTTAGATTTTTTACTACAGAAAAATACAGCAAAAGTTAAAAGTTTAATAATTTATTGAAAAATGATTATGTGGTTGCCACTTAGGATGTGACGAGGAAGCAATAGACCAGAAGGAGGGTAACCTTGCTCCAACCAATCTCTAAGGCACATGAACTCAATCTGCAATACCTAATTCTAAAGATCCTTACATAGCACCAAGTCAAGAAATGGTTCAATGTCACCAAACAACACCTTGGGAGATCCAAAGGATCCATTATTTCCACTTAAAAAGAGCTAACGCTTCTCAAGTTCTTGTGTGACAACACACATCCTTTCTTTCATAAGTGGGCTACTACTAGACTTTAAGGTTTGAATGGCCCACTTGACCAATTCAACACAAAAATCCCTGGGGGGGTGTCCTCACAACACCTTAACACAAATGAAACATGATTTCATGATTTAGATCCACTGGAACATCAATTTTGACTCACTTGCCCATAAACAGAACCGGTTGCAATTAGGCCTCCTTTTGAGGGAATTGGGTGATAACTTTTGACACCCCGAGGATCTAAGCAAAAAATATATATTCAGATACCCTTTTGGGAGTTCTCAACAATATCTCAGTTTCTGGTACCAAATCAACTTGCAGATATTCCAACCAGTGTTGCACTAACAGACCTAATAGGGCTTTTAGACCTATTTGACTGAACGCCTTTCACAAAATAGTTTGGTTATCCTAATGGATGACCATCACAGACCATGAAATATTTTTTAAACCTCCAAATTACTCTTCTATAACATTCAAACCCTTTTCTAGTGTTCTACCACTCAATTCTCTCGCACTGCACTCATCAAACTGGTCTGTCACATAGAGACGCCAGACCTAGGGTTAGTTCTCCATCCTCTTCACCTTGTTGTATCCTCTTAATGAATTTTGGGTACTAATATATGATACAGTGGCCTATCATCTCCTGTAACAACAGAATGTCCAGTTAAGGATTGATAGGCCAAAACCAATTATTGCAGTCAAACCCTAGGGGTTTAAGGGTTTTAGGCTACCCAGTAAAGATTTGCTTGTTGAATGGGGCAACGGCCACTTCAAGACTTCACACTCAAAGAAAAATAAAACAAGTGGTACTAGTACTAGATAAGTAAGGAAAGTTTCAATGTTTCACTCCTATAAGGATTACATGAAATTTTCTACTACTATCTAGTAGGTTTTGTCTTTAGAGTAAATTTTTCTTTATTTTGAATAAAAAACTATGGTTAAATGCATTTGATACAAAGTAGTGCTATTAATAGATGGATAACAAAGTTTCAATTTTTTACCTCACTAAATATCATTTTAAATTTTGAGACAAAGTAATACTTGTATTGGATAGGCAAGGACTGAAGGAATGCTTCACCAATGGAAACATCACCTAAAATTTTGTATTATATTTTTCATAAATGATTTGGGAAGTTTTCTATTTAGAAGAAATAAAAAAGAAAATTATTTAAAAAAATTGCATGATTAAATATGTTTGAATTAAAATAATACATTATTATAATTGAATAAGAAAAAATGTAATATGTCATCTTATTAAGCATAAAAAATAATCATAAAAGTGACATCCTTTCAAATGAGTGCTTCTCAAATATAAATGAATATATTGGACTCAAAAACTACTAAATTAAACTTTTGTAAAACATTATTTTCTTTTCATTTTCTTTCTTTATCATTGAGACAATAGAGTGGTTCATCACACACCATCCTTAGACTACTATTTTGTTTTGGTAGGTTTTGACTTTAGAAAAAATTAGAAATAAAATGTTCATTTTCATAAAAATAAGTAACATGCTAAATAAAATGTTCATGTGCGAGGAAAGAAGAAAGCCAAAAATAAAGAACGGAGGATTGCAGTGGGACCGCCATGCTTACCCACATCTCGTTCATCACACACCATCCTTAGACTACTATTTTGGACTCAAAGAACGGCGGATTGCAGTGGGACCGCCATGCTTACCCACGTCTCGTTCAGTCATCTCTTCCACCCTGAATTTCTACTCTGCGTGCTGGACTGAACCCAAGTCATACGCCAATGAGAAAAGGATTGCTACCCATAAAATAAAATCATGCGCTGTGATAAAATTTGTAGGAAACATGTTTTTTAACTTACGATTTGACTTGACTCGAAAACGTCCTCAACACGCGCTGAACAGTCTGCTACATACTTTGTAAGGATTCATCAATGAATGCTTAAATCAATTACCTTTCGTATTCCTGACAACTATGGGAATTCACCATGGTATCATTGAATTTAATTTTATTGGAATTTTAAATAATTTGGAATTAATTTGTGTATAATCTATGTCTTGACGTCCGTCGTTTTAACTGATGGAGATAATCTAATTTAGAATTATAGTTGTTATTTTGAACCCCTTAACAAATTGCCCCAAACTTATCCCACTTCCTTCCAAGTAGTTGTTAGTTGTTAGTTGTTGAGATAAGCACGGGAAATGTAATTTGCACATTATGGTGTTGCATGGAAAGGCAAATCTTAAGTCGTTTTTAGTCATCTAATCAATTAATATTGATCTAAACTAATTCATACTAAAAATCTACTTAAGAAAATCAATACAACATTACTATCACATTCTCATAGGATTATATGAATAAAATTAGAACATACTAGCATATTGTAAGATTATTTTTTTAATTTATAATCAAAACTACCAACATCAAATTTGATAAGTGTCAAAACTTGCCAACATCAACTTTGATCATAAAACATATGTTAACTTCAAAATACTCACATTTCAATTACTATCACAATTAATTAATCTATAATTAATTTCTTGTTAATATACAATTTATCGTGTTAGCTTAAATTATAATTATTTTTTATTCGGTTTAAGAATAAGAATTGTGAAAAGCAATATCTGAAACAACAACCAACAACAAAACAACAACATAGAGACACTATCTCTGATGTCCAAATTGATCTTGCAACAATAGAGTAAACTATATTCAACAATGGCAGCAATATTGTAAGTAGTTCATCCTAGAGTCAATGGACTTGCAACCCACAAAACAATAGATATAGATAAACTGTGCCTATTTTCAAGAAAACACTAGATACCCCCAGACTCTAGAAAACAAAAATTGTACTCTATCTCAATACATCATGTCATTGTCTTTGAATGTTCCTTCCTGCAACCATAAATTGTTTTGACTCGTGCATGGGGGAAAGCAATTCGTGTCTTTTCTTATGCAACCTTCACAATTCATAAAAGCTCCAAGTATTGAGCATGAAAAATTTCATAACAAGTATTTCATCCTTATTCAAACCATTAAATTCACAATAGGGGTTTGACTAGGAAGAATAATCCCTCCACGATAAACTCTCACTATTCTCTATAGACACCACAATTTTAGATATCAAAGGTGAAGAGAATGTTATAGGTCATAGGGGTGTATGTTGTTTACATAGATTTAGGTAAAAACCTTACTCGTGGGAATCAATTTTGCTAGTACTAATTAAATTGGAATGCAAAAGATGTCATCTTGTAGTTTATTAGAGTACTATTGTTGCACATTTTTTACAGTCCAATTCAAAAGTTCTTTTTAATAATGGGTAGATGGATAAAATATTTATGTTGTAAGATTCTTATAATGGTTATTGTATATTCAACATTAGGAGGTAGAGGACTTGGTATTTTAGTAATATTTTTGAAACAATGGGATTTCAGACCTCTAAGCTAAAATGATCTCAAGGTCCTTTTGTAACATTGGAACATAAATAGGCCTTATTATTGTCCTAAACAAGAGAGCTAGGTGTTGAGATTATGCTCTTTAATTGAAAAAGAATGAGATAGTGATGTGTGTGTATGTAATCTAGACTAAAAATGACAAAATGATTAAATTTAATTGTATACAGTAGATATAGGATGAAAAGCATGAACAACAAGATAGATATGAGATGAGAATACATAGAGGAACTATGATCCAAAATTTGAAGCTAACTATACAGGATATAAGCTCTGGGTGCCCTAGTCTAAAAGTGATGAAGGTTGTGGAAGATGACTAAAAATGCGATTAGGAGGCTCTACACATCTATCTCTCAAAAAATTGGGTCATTATAGAGAAAAAAGGGTGTTAGGAACCCTAGTATTCCATCTATTCAACACCCATCATAGTCTATCACTATTTACTGTGCTCTTCTATAGCTCTCTCACTATTAGATTTGAACCTACACACACATAAAAGGGGAAAATGGTTGTGTTGTATAAGGGCTTGCCTAATTCAAACCCTATGCTTGTGTTCCCACCTCCACAACAACTATGATGAGTGATAGAGTGCATGCCCTTGCAAAGATAGAGGCTAAATCAATGGTGAAATATTGAAATGGCATGATTCCCTTTAGTAGATTGATTCTCTTTTGGAAGTCCTGCAAATAATAGTGCAATAAAAGAATGAAAATAAATGACAAATATGAATCCATTCTTGAATATAGAATTCTTGTAGTCTACTTCTTTATATATTTATAGCTCTATATTTGATTATATTGTAATGTGATTACTAGATAGTCTTATCTACCTTAGGGCCTTATGAATGATCGAAGATGTCCTTTATATAGGGATTACAAGGTTATTTTAAATATAGATTAGAAAATAATGATCAAATGCAAATAATTCTTAGACCAAATCACTAATAATGAAGGTGGACACTTGCAATAATAAAATTTGAGCTTCTTTTAGAGGGACTAGAGCATTAAGGAATAGGTCCACTTAAAAGGGAACCTTCAAAAGGGGAAACTTAAAATGTCAGGATCCTAAACATAGGACCTAGTCTTCGATTTTATATTTGATGATGATTAAGTTATAGGCTTATCAGTAAAATTATAGGGTAGGATAGAGCACAAATGGTCTTAAAATGATCTAATAGAAACCTCACTAAAGTAGGTACTAGATAAACTTTAAATTTTTTAACGTAAACAATTTATGACACAATATTTAGCCCCTACTTTAGTGAAAGTATGATCTTATGCTCATACTCATAGTAAAGAAATATAGAAGTTGAGAGCAAGGCACTCTAGGGATAGGATAACACTAAGTTGAGGGATTTGCAAGCTCTAGAGCCTAGGATCTTTTCAACCTACACAAGAATACTCAAAGAAGGATACACTTACTAAGGACACAAAAGGAACACAAAGCACAAAAAACGATAGTAGTAATAAGACAAACAAAGGTTCCAATTCAACTAGGTGAAGAGACTTCAATTAAAAATTTATGCCAAATATTAAGTATCATTCCCAAAATGCTATTGTAAAGACAGACGGACTTTTAGAAAGAGACAAAAGCACACACCACTAAGACGATATTCCATGGTTTGCAAATCAACAAGTGTGATGTGTTGGGGGTCCACAGACATTCCAAGCTACATGAATTTACCTAGCTAATAAGTCGTGTTATGTTTGGTCATTCATATATGGATAAGTGCAAGAAGATGAGCACAATTTTGGGGAAGTTTGTGCATTGGGAAAGATACCACTAGAAATGGGTACCTATTATGCTTCAGAGCCTGAGACTAAAATTCAATAATGATTGCCCATTTTTTAAATAGTAGGTAACCATTATTTAAAAAACAAGTAATGTTATCTTAAATATATATATTTTTTAAAAAGGTACCCATTATTTTTAAGTATTTTTTATTAATTCCTACAAACTCATTTTCACACCATAAATAATGAGTACCCATTACATTTAAATAATGGGTACCTTTTATTTAAAGTTTGAAATTCCAACCTGCCCTTTGCATTAGGTTTCAGCTCGGCAACTAGGCTTGGTGAGCCCGACCCTTAGCCTTGGACCTACAAGTACAAGGATATGTCAATAACAATGGAAAATATTGACTTTCAACGTATATCTATAGCCTTCTTTGACATAACTGTTTGATGAAATTAAAACACATTATAGATTATGGTGTGTAGATTTCAAATATGTAATTTTTTTTGGATTTTTGGAATACTTTTTTCTATTTTTTAATTATTATTTCTATGAAAATCATATTTTTAATTTATTTAATAAATTTTGTATTATTTACATTTGAGGGTCCAAGAGTTAGTATTTTGTGTCAATGTAGGCCTAGGTTGAGTTCATTCTTCT
Source organism: Cryptomeria japonica (assembly GCF_030272615.1). Taxonomy (NCBI): domain Eukaryota; kingdom Viridiplantae; phylum Streptophyta; class Pinopsida; order Cupressales; family Cupressaceae; genus Cryptomeria; species Cryptomeria japonica. The sequence goes on from NC_081412.1 coordinate 634,619,944, forward strand.
TAGGTTTGCATTTTTGTGTAAATAGTGGGTTTGAGTAGGTGGTTGACGTTCTTGATGGTCAAAAGTGTCAAAACTTGGTATTAGCATTAGGGAGGGTTAAATAGGTCTTAGAAATGTTTGAAAAGTCGTATGTGATGACTTGGAATAGGTCTTATAGGTTGGAGAGACCAAAAGTGCAAAAATCACAAAGTTGCAAAAAGTTGTCATGACAACTTTTGTCCTGAATTGGTTAGCGGTGGAGTTAGGGTTTGTTCAACGCCCTAGGAGGACTCCACACGTGGGAAAGATATAAATACCCTCTCTTACACATTTAACAAGGTTAGAGAAGTGTGTGATGTAAGTTCAACAATTGAGACTACTCATTTTTCAGTCTTGTTGACAACATTTTGGTTTGAGTTCACTCATTTTGCAATTGAATATGGATTGAATCCATTGATTCAGAAATGGATTGAGTTACTCTTATGTGTTATTGTGTTTTTTTTTCAATTTAGAGTTTTTTAAATACTGTTCATTGGTGTTTTCTTGCTTAAGTTCGCAAGCAGCCAGTTTTGGCTTGTATATAGCAGTTTTCTAGTAAATATGATTGCCCCATGAGTTTCAAACGTGCTGAAATCACGGATAGTTGGGACATGATAGGAAACCACCTATACATTGTACATATTTAGGTTCAAGTTCTGGAGAAGAGTTTAAGTATGACTGTCACCTTGTTCTAGGCGAGTCCACGAGCAACCAGGCTAGAGGAAATAAGGTGAAAATGAAGTGCTAAGTGTAGGGGTGTGTGCCAAATCACCATTTCAGAGTTTGGAGGGGTCCATGGACTTGGGAAAAAGTTTTCCATGCAAGGAGGAGATTTTACAAAGCTATTTGATGCCAAAACCCCAACTTGTTCATTCACTGCTCGTTAAAGGCCTAGTAAACCCTTCAAAACCCTCATTTTTGGGTTAGTACATTGTACGGTGAAACTAGGGGCCAAAACCAAAAAAATCCTTTAGTGCTAGGTGTATCTTTGAAGAAAATCTGAACTTATTTTGGGGTCTTTTGCATCATTTTCCTTCAACCCCTAGAAAACCGGATTTGGAGGCCTAATCGGGGCTCATTCCTTGTAGCCCTTTTCTAGGCAAGATTTTGAAATCGGTAAGAAACCTAATGATTGCAAACAACTAATGGACCCTAAATGAATTCAAAACATGTTAGAAGATACTTGCACACCTCTGCATCATCCCACAATAGCAGTAGGTCAGTTTGACAAGTTGGAGCCAAGAGGCCAGAATTGAGCACCTGAGAAGCATTGTGAATTGATAGGGTTCCTAACCAAAACACCAAAAGAAAACACCTTAGAATGGTCAAGAATCAAGCCCTAGAAGAGATTGAGAAGGAATTGGAGGTATAGAGTGCAATTAGGCTTGGTGAGTTGGTGGAATTGAGCAACACCAACTAGGTGAAGTGTTGAGCAGGCTTGGTAAACCCCATCAAATTGGTATCAGAGCCTATAAGATTTGGGTGAAAAGAGTTGATGTCCTCAGTGGAATATGTAAGAGACAAAATAATGGTGACCAATGCAGAGTTGGCAAGGAAAGTGGATGATCAGGAGGAAGAGAATAGACTCCTGAAAGAGAAATTGATTGAATTGGAGAGTAAGCTTGGTGCAATTGAAACTAAGGCTGATGAAGTGTTGGTAAAGGTTGAAGGAGAAAAAGGGAAGGGTAAAGAAGTGTTAGAGATAGACAAAGTGCGTGAACCAGATCCTGTTCTAGAGAAAGAACCTTTCCTGAAGGCGTTGAAAGCCTTGAGCGGTAAATCACTAGAAGGATTGCCATTGTTCACTGGTAAGATGGAGGCAGAAGTGGTCTTAGAATGGATAGAAGGTATGGAGAACCACTTTGAATATGAAGGTATAATTGAAGCCCAGGGAGTCATGGTAGACATGTCCAGGATGAGAGGAGTTGCTCTCACATGGTGGCAATTTGTAAAAGATGAGAGGAAGAAAATGGATGAAGCACCCATCTCTTCTTGGAAAGGGATGCTAGTAAAAATTAAAGATGTCTACCTCCCTGATGACTATGAAGTGCAAATTCATAGGAAGAGACAAAATTTAAGACAAAAAGACCTTGATGTTAGTAGCTACACGGAGGAGTTTCACAAACTTAGCCTTAGATCTCATGTGGTGGAAGAAGAGAGTCTCAAGGTTGCTAGGTACCTAAATGGTCTACGGTGGAACATCCAAGAAGAAATCAGCCTAATGAGCCCAAAAACAGTCCATCAAACCTTTCAACTTGCCCTTAAGGTGGAGGAAAAACTGAAAAGAAAACATGACTCAAGCAGCAATAGAGGCCATAGGGGAGGCTTTGGAGGAAGAAGTACTGAACAAAGAACACAAGGTGAGTCCAAACTCATAGAGCAGCAAGAGAGTGGCACTAGTAGAGGAGGATTCAATTGAGGAAGGGGATCAAATAGTGGTTCCAAGGGAAGATGTAGTGGACAAGGTAGAGGTTCCTCATATTTTGCAACAATGAAGTGATACCATTAAAACCAACTTGGCCATCCAACATATAGGTGTCCAGAGAAGGGATCATCATCACAAGGTAGTGAAATAATAGTGAACTATCTTCAAGAAGAGTCTTCAAGTAGCATGACCTCAGAGGTTGCCTTAGAGTCAGAAGTAGGTGACAACTTGATGATAAGGAGAACTTTGATCAAAGAACTAGTCAGAGAAGAGCCTAGCCAAAGAAGGTCCTTATTTAGAATCAAATGCAAGACTATGGACAAAGTGTGCAAAGTGATAATTGATTCAGGGTCTATAGACAATATTGTATTAGAAGAGGTAGTGAGTAAACTCAAATTGCAAAGGATACCTCACAACAATCCTTGTAGATTCACTTGGTTAAACAAAGGTCAACATGTTCTAGTCAATGAGCAAGCATGGGTGGATTTTACCATTGGAAGGTATAAGGACAAGGTATTATGTGATGTCCTACCCATGGATTCATGTCATCTCCTATTAGGAAGACCATGGCAATTTGATAGACAAGCTATCCATGATGGAGCCAAGAATGCATACTCATTCAAGAAAGATGGAGTCACATTCAAGATTCACTCTATCCTTGAGGAAGGTGAGAAAAGGGCAACAGGTCCTAATGTTCTTTTGGTAAGTGAAAAATAGTTTTTGAAGACACTTGAGCAAGGTGAAGGTGTAGGATTTGCACTAGTGATGAACCCTAAAGAGGAAGACAAGAAAGATCAGTTAGATTTGCCAAAAGAGGTGCAAGATTTGTTGAAGAAATTCAAAGGCGTAGTAAGTGACGGACAACCAGCCACATTACCTCCTAAAAGAGCCATAAACCATCAAATAGACTTCATTCCTGGAGCATCCTTACTTAACAAGGAAACTTATAAGATGACTCCCCAACAAAAAGTTGAGATTGCCAAGCAAATCCAAGAGCTCTTAGACCAAGGCCTAATTAGGAGAAGCATTAGCCCTTGTGCTGTCCCTACTATGTTAGCCCCAAAGAAAGGTGGTACTTGGAGGTTGTGTACTGATTATAGAGCCATAAATAGGATCACCATCAGATATAGGTTCCCTATTCCTAGAATAGAAGACCTCATGGATTGTTTAGGGGAAGCTAAGTGCTTTACCAAGAGTGACCTTAAAAGTGGATATCACCAAATTAGGATTAAAGAGGGTGATGAGTGGAAAACAACATTCAAGACAACAAAGGGACTTTATGAGTGGCTTGTAATGTCATTTGGATTATCCAATTATCCAAGCACCTTCATGAGACTCATGAATGAGGTGATGAAGGATTTCATAGGTAAATTTGTGGTGGTATATCTAGATGAAATTCTCATTTTCAGTAAGGATAGGGTGATCATATTACTCATTTGCAAGATGTATTACAAAGATTGTATGATAAAAAGCTAACCATGAACTTGGATAAGTGTGAGTTTGTCAACCAGGATTTGGTTTACCTTGGGTTTGTATTGTCTCAAGGAAACCTCAAGATGGATCCCAGCAAGGTTGAATCCAAAGTAAATTGGCCCACCTAAGTCAACAATAGAGGTGAGAAGCTTCCATGGACTAGCTCAGTACTATAGGAAGTTCATTAGGCAATTCAGTGCCATATGTGCACCAATGTTAGACACCATTAGAGGTGGAATGAAGGAAAAATTTTAGGGGAATGAGGAAGCCAACAAAGGTTTTGAAACCTTGAAGGGGAAGATAGCTACTCAACCGGTGCTAGTGTTGCCTAGTTTTGAGAAATTTTTCATTGTAGAATGTGATGCAAACAATGTTGAGGTAGGTGTTGTCCTAAGCCAATAAGAAAGACCAGTAGCTTTCCATAGTGAGAAGCTAAGTGATTCCAAGAAGAAATACTCCTATTATGATCTTGAGTTGCATGCTTTAGTGCAGGCTTTGAGAAAGTGGAGACACTATCTCCTCCCTAAGGAATTTGTAGTCTATACAGATAACCAAGCATTGAGTTTCCTAAAATCACAAGATAAACTTAGTCATAAGCATATGAAATGGGTGGAGTATATGCAGGCCTATACATTCACCATTAAGCACAAGAAAGGGCAGTTAAACCGGGTAGCTGATGCATTAAGTAGAAGACTTTTGATAGTCCAAGAGATCCAATTGAGAAGCATAGGTGTTGACAATTTTAGAGGCTTATATCCAGAGGATGAAGACTTCTCAAATGCCTACAAGGTGTAAAAGGAGTATCAAAACCACTTCCATAGTGAGTATTCTGATTTTGCTTTGCAAAATGGACTATTGTTTAGAGGTGGGCAGCTTTGTGTGTCTAGAGGCTCAATGAGGGAAAATCTCATACAAGAGAAGCATAATGGCAGCCTTAGTTGATATTTTGGATTCAATAAGACTCAAGAGTTGGTTAAAAGGTACTACTATTGGCCAAGGATGAGTCAAGATGTGAAGAAGTATATGGAGACTTGCATAGTTTGCCAAAAGGCCAAAGGTACTTCTACAAATGCCAGTTTATACCAACCTCTTCCTATACCAAATAGACCTTGGGAATGCATTAGTATGGACTTTGTAGTAGGTTTACCAAGGACAAAACATGGATATGACAACATTTATGTCATTGTGGAGAGATTTAGCAAAATGGCTCACTTTGTGCCTTGCAAGACTACTCATGATGCATGCCAAATAGCTCAATTGTTCTTCAAAGAGGTAGTGAGGATACATGGTTTACCCATGAGAATTGTTTCAGATAGAGACTCAAAGTTCATGAGTAATTTTTGGAAGACACTTTGGCAAAATCTTGGCACCAACCTCTCTTTTGGATTAGCCTATCATCCTCAAACAGATGGGCAGACCGAAGTGGTGAATAGGAGCTTGGAAAACTTATTAAGGTGCCTTACTAAGGGATATGGTCAGACATAGGATCAAGTACTCTCACAAGCTGAATATGCATACAATGACACCATGAATAGGACTATCGACAAGAGCCCTTTTGAGGTGGTCTATGGAGTGCACCCAAGAGGAATTTTGGAGTTGAGAGACTTAGGTAGTGCAGCAGCAAGAAGTGGATATGCAAAAGACTTTGCGTAATCAATGAAGGAAGTACATGAATTAGTCAAGACATAGGATTGTCATCGGTTTTCAACATAGCAGACTTAATTGCCTATAAGGGACCAATTCAAAGTTCATATTGTAGTCACTCAGAGGTATCAGATGATGTGAACCACCTTCAATTACCAGCCAAACCAAATCCACAGGCCAAGAAGGTGTTGAGTTCAAGGATCGCCAAGAAGACAAGGCATCAAGCCTATTGGGAGAACCTCATCAAATGGTAGGGTATGTATGATGTTGAATCTACATGGGTGATTGAGATAGAGTTTAAGAAGCTTGGGATTGATCAGAATCTGATTTCCAAAGAGGTGACATGATCTTCTTTTGTTTGGGAGAATGGTGCAAGAGCACCTAGGACTTAGGCAAAATATTTTTCACAATTTTGGCTTGTATTGACCCAAATGAAGTCATTAGTGAATAAGGACTCTAGGAGGGTCCAAGAGATAGTATTTTGTTTCAATGTAGGCCTAGGCCGAGTTAATTCTTCTTAGGTTTGCTTTTTTATGTAACTAGTGGGTTTGAGTAGGTGGTTGACCTTCTTGATGGTCAAAAGTGTCAAAAATTGATATAGGAATTAGGGAGGGTTAAATAGGGCTTAGAAATGTTTGAAAATTCATATGTGTTGATTTGGAATAGGTCTTATAGGTTGGAGAGACCAAAAGTGCAAAAATTACAAACTTGCAAAAAGTTGTCATGACAACTTTTGTCTTGAATTGGTTAGTGGTTGAGTTAGGGGTTTTCAAACACCCTAGGAGGACTCCACATGTGGAAAATATATAAATACCCTCTCTTTCACATTTACCAAGGTTAGAGAAGTGTGTGATGTAAGTTCAACAACTAAAAATACTCATTTTCAGTCTTGTTGACACGATTTTGGCTTGATTTCACTCATTTTGCAATTGAATATGAGTTGAATCCATTGATCCAGCAATGGATTGAGTTACTCTTGTGTGTTTTTGTGTTTTTAGTTCAATTTAGAGTTTTATAAATACTGTTCATTTGTTTTTTCTTGCTTAAGTTTGCGAGCAGCCAGTTTTGGCTTGTATATAATAGTTTTCTTATAAATATGGTTGCCCCATGAGTTCCACACATGCTGCCATCAAGTCTAGTTGGGAAATTGTAGGAAACCAACTTTACATTTTAAATATTCAGGTTCAATTTTTGGAGAAGAGTTGAAGTATGACTGTCACCTTGTTCTAGGTGAGTCGAGGAGCAACCTGACAAGAGGAAACAAGGTTAAAATGAAGTGCTAATTGTAGGGGTGTGTGCCAAATCACCATTTTAGACTTTGGAGGGGTCCATGGAGTTGGGATAGACTTTTTCATTAAGGGAGGAGATTTTACAAATCCATTTGATGCCAAAACCCCAACTTGTTCATTCACTGTCGGTTAAAGTCCTAGTAAACCCTTCAAAGCCCTCATTTTGGGGTTAGTACATTGTACGGTGAAACGAGGGGCCAAAACCACAAAAATCCTTCAAGTTTAGGTGTATCTTTGAATAAAATCCAAATTTATTTAAGGGTCTTTTGCATCATTTTCCTTCAAGCCCCAGAAAACTGGATTTGGAGGCCAAAGTAGGGCTCATTCCTTGTAGCCCTTTTCTAGGCAAGATTTTGAAATCGGTAAGAAACCTAATGATTCCGAACCACTAATGGATCCTAAATGCATTGAAAAAAATTTAGAAGACACCTCCACAAATTTGCATCATCCCACAATAGTAGGAGATCAGTTTGACAAGTTGAAGCCAAGAGGCCAGAATTGAACACCTGAGAAGCACTGTGAATTGATAGGGTTCCTAACCAAAACACTTGAAGAAAACACCTTAGAATGGTAAAGAATCAATCCCTAGAAGAGATTGAGAAGGACTTGGAGGTCTAGAGTGCAACTAGGCCTGGTGAGTTGGTGGAATTGAGCAACACCAACTAGGTGAAGTGTTTCAATCTTTAAGTATTTCAATTTTTAAGATCAATTGTGAGAAATTTTAAAAATTGAGAAAAAGAACATCCACTTTAGGAACTTTATGTGGACTCAACTTCTTTCAATGACATGTATACGGTATGGATTCCACCATCCAACAAGTTGTGTTATGTTGGGTGATCCATATATTTGTATGCTAAACAATCACAACTAGCAAGCCACACTATATTAGGTGACCAATTCCTTAAGAAACATAAACAAGAACAAAAAAAAAAACTAGAAAGACACACTCTACTATATAATAAATTCTTTATGGAATGTAAACAACAATAGAGATCAAAATAGCAAGCCATGTCATACTAGTTGATGATGATGAGTCATATGAAATGGATGTCATTGGCTAGAAATTTATGTTATATTGGTTGAATCATATACAATCAAAACCTTAGGGAATGTAAAAATGGATCACACTAATAGCTCACACTATAGTAGATGATCAAGAGAAGTCATATACCACAAAAATTGTAAGAGATAGATTTGATTATCACACCCTAGGGGGTGTTATGCAACACAATACCACCACTTACGGGGCACACCAAAGAAAATAATACACAAAAAGGAGGTGATATACTCCCCTTTATATGTTATCATATTTTTATACTAATACCTCAAGGATAAGAGAGAGATCCATATCAAGAAAACACACCTTCAACATGAAGAAGAGATACACAATAATGATGCATGCGTCCAAGTGAGTAACATATCCTTATGAATGATGTACACACCTCTAAGAAAGGAAGGAATCATCACAAATGATATATACGTATTTAAATAAGGGTAAAGGGATCCTTATCAAGGATATACATTTTGAAACAAAGAGAATGGATTCTCATTAGGGATACATACCTTCCAAAAAGGCAAATATGGGGTAATTATTGTCTAAGAATACCTACCTTCTTAAAAAAAAATTAGGAATCCCTCCTAGCAAACTAGTTCAAACCGTATCTAGCAGCTTTCTAGTTCTATAATGTAAAAAAAAAATGTACCATATAATGTGTAAAACTGGTTTGAGTGAATATATGAAACCAAGGAATCGTAAACTTGAAGATCTATTTATTAAAGTGTAGGAAGCATATAAGTGAGAACTAAAGAGTATAGCGATGGGAAGATTAATAGATTAGTATATATTGTGCAACTTTTAAGAATGAAATAGGTATTATATATATATAATCTAAAATGAATGCATAAACATGAGAATGAATTATAAATTCTAGAGAATCCCTTAATTACATAATATATTCTAGCATCACATTTAGTACATCATCATATAATTTATATATAGATTAAACTTATTTTATGGACATTTTCTTATTTCTAATGAGAGAAACTATATATGGTGAATGCAAGGGAGTTGAATATTTTTATGGATTTTTAAAATTTTAATTAACTTTGTATTTTAGTCTTCACATTGAAAATTTATATTTTCCTCGAAAAGACTTGTTCAAATTATATCACATAACACATTCTCATATCTTGATATAGGTAAACAAAAAGATCAAGAATATTTAGGAATATTTATCGAGTGCTTTTAATGAAAAGTGATTAACATGAATAATATACTTTTACTAAAGAAATTTTTTTTAAAATGTTGTTCCTAAAATTACATGATTTTAACATAATATTTTATTAAAAAAATTTAAAAATAATTATAATTATAGCTAACTATTTTTCTATATGTACTTTAATTAATGTACAAAATCAAAATAACATTATAATAAAATTATTATCTTAGAAATTAGATTAATTTTATAACCATTAATTTATATTCTTCAAATATATAATATTTTTCAACTAAATACATATATCTTTGATGAATAATTTTTAATAAAAAATTTAAAATATTTTATTATAATTTAAAAGGTTGTTCATTTTTGTGTAAGCTCATAAAATATCTATTTAATACAATTCTAGTTTATCACATTCTCTAAGTCAATTATGTGACTTTTATTTGTTGGGAAGAGTCGCTCTAAAAGAAATTTAGTCAGTAAAAAATTTTATGTGACTTTCATTTTATTTAGTGGGAACAATGGTCGGTAATGACTAGAAATGCACACAACATTTGGTTTGATCATGAATACTTATAATTTGTTGCCTAGAAAATGTTTGGAATATGCAATTGAACATTCAATTTGCATTCATTCTTAAATCAACATGTCTTTTGCCATCTTGAACAATGGAAAGACAAATGCATCACACAATGAACTTTCTAATTTTGAATGGATAGTTTAGTTTTGTTGTGACAACTAGTGGTTGTGTTTCTTCTAAATATAACAATTGATTGGTATGTGTTAAGTGAACTTTGTATTTATAGATGATTATAAAATAAATATATTAATAATATTTTATATTACAATAATAGTATACTGATTTTTAATGAAATATATTATTGAGAAATAAATAACATTAATCAATTGATGTAAATAGGTGATGATTCTTAATTTTTTTTACATGCACGAATTTAAAAAATTAAAAAGATGAAGAAATCATTAATTGAAATATCAATAATCTAAGCGGTATCATAGTTGGGAAGTTTACCAAGTCTAGATTGTGACTTTGTGATTGTAGAGTTAGGTTGCATCTAGCATCATGACAATAAGAGCTCTATGAAAGAAAGAATCCATACAAAGGGTAGTTGTAAGTTGATATAATATTTGTAGAGCACTTTTAATTTACTCAATACTTTGTAGAATTCTAAAATAGTTAACCTAGGCTCAATTATTATATACAAAATATCATCTATTTCATCCATTATTTTTTAAATCTAATAGAATTACATACTTGTAATGAGGTAATATAATATTATTTTAAAAATTGGTTCATTCAAATCATTCAATGTTTCAATTAACACTTTGTATTTCAAAAAAATCCAAAGGTAAAATGTTGGAAGCAATAAAGAAAAGCCAAGTATATTTAATGGTCAAAGTTCTAGGAATCCAACCTATATATCTCTTGTTTGTTGGGATTACCATCAACCTTGTAAATATTTTGTGAGTAGTGACATGTACACTTAGCTCAACCCCTTCAAAAGCCCATTTTAACCCACATACTTGATATTTATTAAATGGAAACCTATAGCTACACATGGAACAAACAAGTTAGATAAAACATGATACTTGTTGTTTTCTCATGACATCTTTTCTACATTGATATTCTCTGTTCTGAATCTGATATAGCAGTGCATGCACAGTAGGAGTAGGTTTATGTATGTAGGAGTAACCCGGAGCTCTAATGAAATTATTTTTCTCTTTATTTCAAGTCATCTCATGGAGTGGACAATGGGATGCTTGGATCTACGAAGCTGACCAGAAGACCCTTCTCCAGAACTCATCAACCTATTCAAGCAATGATGGGTTCTTTCTTTCCCTTCTTCCTACATTCTTCTATTCCATTTCTGTTTGCATTTCTATGATCAATGTGATCTTTTCTCAGCTATTCCCACGACTTGTGTGGGATCTTCTGAATAGTTTTCTCTTTATAAATAAAGATATATTACATGCAGATGTTTTCTTTCTTGATTCATATATTTCATATTGGAAATAAGATACTTGTATGGCATACATTTTTTTAATAAAGATAGTAAACTTGGAAAAAAATTGTGTACCTTTTCTCTGCAATACATAAGACCTATTGTAGGTCACCAAGATTTTTAAGTGTGATAAAATTTTGGTAACATTACCACCTAAACGTTTGTATATTTTTTTAATGGTTTTCGAGGTATTGTGTTTAGTGGAAAATTAATTATTATTTATTTTAAGTTAACTCCATGATTAAATGCATTTTAGTCAAAGCACTACTACTAATGGAAGGGTAACAAAATTTTGAATACTTATCTCGATTAAACATCACCTAAAATTTTGTACTACATTTTCTTAATTGCTTTGGTAGGTTTTGTCAATAGAGAAAACATTAAAGTGTTCTTTATTTTAAAGTAAAATCCATGATTAAACATAATTGATTCAAATTAGTTTCAATAATGAATGGGTAACCAAAATTCCAATGTTTGACCATTGTAAACATTACCTAAAATATTGTAAAATATTTTTTAAAACAGTTTAATAAATTTTGTCTTTAGAGGAAGTTTTAAGTGTTTTTTTTTATTTTGAAAGGAACTTCATAACTAAGTTCATTTGGGTTAAAGTAGTTCTAGTAGTATATGGGTTAAAAAGTTCAAATTCTTGACCAATGTAAATGTCACCTTAAATTTTATTTTAGATATTAATGGATGGGTAAGAAATTTTTCAAAGCTTCCAATCTTACAAACATCGCATACAAATTTGAGGCAATGTAGTACTAGTACTAGATGGGCAAGGAAAGTTTCAATGTTTCATTCCTATAAGGATTACATGAAATTTTGATCTACTATCTAGTAGGTTTGTCTTTAGAGTAAAGTTAAGTTTACTTAATTTTGAATAAAAAGCTATGGTTAAATGCATTTGATACAAAGTCGTGCTAGTAATGGATGGATAACAACGTTTCAATTTTTGACCATGCTAAATATCATTTTAAATTTTGAGACAAAGTAATACTAGTATTGGATAGGCAAGGAATGATCGAATGCTTCACCACTGTAAACATCACTTGAAATTTTGTATTATGTTTTTCATAATTGATTTGATTAGTTTTCTCTTTAGAATAAATTAGATGTTTTTTATTTTAAAAAAACTGCATGATTAAATACATTTTAATAAAATAATACTTACAATAAATGAATAAAAAAAATATAATATTTCATCGTATTAAAAATCAAAAAATCATAAAGTGAAATTATTTCAAATCACTACTCCTAAAATATAAATGAATATATTTGACTCAAAAACTACTAAATTAAACCTTGGTAAAATATTATTTTCTTATCATTTTCTTTCTTTATCATTGAGATAATAGAGTTGTTCACCACACACCATCTACTATTTTGTTTTGGTAATTTTGTCTTTACAAAAAAAAAAAAAATTCTTAATTTTGAAAGAAACTCCATGATTAAATGCGTGAGTTAAAATAATACCTATAATAGATGAATAAGAAAATTTCCAATATTTCATCTTATTAAAGCCTAAAAATAAAAATAAATAACATGCTAATTAAAATGTTCATTTTCATAGAAGTGATTTTTTTTGTCAAATCATACCTTATTTAATGATAAAGTTTATATTGTAGGCATCTAATAGTATTGAGTTCAAATCTTCTACAATATTAACAAGAGACACAAAGCGTTGAGTTCCTATCATCAATATGGTTAGTTTAGAGTAGTTGAAAGTAGAGATGCAATAGAGGGGGAGAGGAAGACAGAGAACAATAGATAGAGATAGAGATAGGTAGAGGGAGAAATAGAGAGGAAGAGGCGGAGAGATATATAAGGGTAGAGGGATAAAGAGAAAGAGATAGATAAATGTGTGTGTGTGTGTGTGTGTGTGTGTGTGTGTGTAGAGAGAGAGAGAGAGAGAGAAGTATATATGTTGTTTGCTTTAATTTTAACAATAGCATGTCGAGGAAGCCCATGATGAGTTGTGCAATATGTATGAGAAGTTAGATTAAGTTTAACATTTAGGAAAGAAAAAAAATCAATTGTATTTTTTTTAAAACGTTTTATGGATATTATTATTATTAGCTAGTTTTCTTATAAGAAAAAAGATTATTTCTATAAATCTAGATTAAACAAATAAATAAAAATAATTATCTAATAATTGAGCTAGGATGGATAATCGAAATTGAATTATGTATTATAATTAAATAAAGGGATAGGTGTACGTAGTTTTAGAATCGATGATAAATAAATGTGGTAGGTGTTGGTTGGAATATTTTTTCATTGTTGAAAGATTAGTTATTTTAGTTTGATGAATGTTTCAAACTCTAAATTGAAATTATGAACCAAAGTCAACAAAAATTATACTTATTATCCCTATTTAATCACATTAAAAAATTGAAATTAGACTTGTATAGTGTAGTATGTAATCATTAGATGTGAAATTGAAAAAAATATTGTATAGAGAAAATAAAAAAACTATTCCCTATAACAGTGGGCCAAAATATGAGGACTAATTGACTATTAATTCATTAATTAATTAAAGTTTGTGAAAATGTATTTGTTAGAAATATTAAATTGAAAAGAAATAATTAAAGTTAAGATATTATATTATAATATTATATACATCTTTTTTAATAGTATATTATTATTATATAATATTTAAACAAATTATTTTCATTATATTTAAGAAAATTATATTACTAAATTACATAAGGATTACCCCAATTTAACTTTTATATTTTTAATGTTGTCCAAAGGCGCCCGTTTCCACTATGACTTTGAATTTTCGGCAATGAAATTTCGGCCATAACAAGAATATTCCAAGAAACGAAAAAAAATTAAAGAACGGAGGATTGCACTGGGACCGCCATGCTTACCCATCTCTTTCACTCATCTACTACGACCCTGAATTTCTGCTGTGTGCTGGACTGAACCCATACAATACGGCAATGAAATTTGTAGGAAACATATTTTCTTAATATTAAAATATGACTTTGAAGAGTCTACCGGTAGAAATATAATTTACAACTATGTAGATGTGAACATTGAATATTATTTGGAAGTCAGTTTGCTATGGCCAACAATAGTAGCTTTCTAGAAAATGTCCTCAACACGCGCTGAACAGTCAGTTTGCTATGGAATTGATTTGTGTCTTGACGTCCGTCATTTTTATAGATGGAGATTATAATCTAATTTAGAATTATTTTTGTTATTTTGACTTCCTTAACAAATTGGCCCAAACTTATATCTCTTTTTTGGAAGTCGTGTTGAAATAAGCATGAAAATGTGATTTGCACATTATAGTATTACATGGAAAGGCAAACCACAAATCATATTTAGTCATCTAATTAATTAATTTTGATCCAAACTAATCCATACTAAAATCTAATTAAGAACATCAATACAACATTACTATCACATCCTCATAAGATTATACGAACATTTATTAAAATTAGAACATACTAGCATATTGTAAGATTTTTCTTTTTAATTTATAATCAAAAGTTATCAACATCAAATTTGATAAGTGTCAAAATTTGCCAACACCAAATTTGATCACAAAAAATATTTTAACCTCATAATACTTGCATTTCAATTACTATCACAATTAATTAATCTATAATTAATTTCTTGTTAGTATACAATTTATTGTGTTAGCTTAAATTATTATTATTTTTTATTAGATTTAAGAATAAGAATTACAAAAACCAATATCTGAAACATTTAGAAAAAAAGTACCAAAAGATGAAGGTAAGCATGGTTGGGTGCGCGAGGAGAAGAAGAGTGTAATGTTGAAAGGGGAGTGTGTAGCAATGCATGGAGACAATGGAAAACCTGTGTAAAGGTGAAGAAGCAAAAAAATCAGTAACCACACCTTTTTAGACAACTGAAATGAAACAACAGCAATGTGAAATTTATTTATTTATTTTTTTGGAATCTGGGGTGTCCCACAGGAGATAGCCTCTCGATTAATTATAATAATATATTGATTTGTAGTGAAATATATTATTGAGAAAGAAATGAGATTAATTATTTGATGTAAGTAGTCATTCTTAGTTTCTTTTATATGTATGAATTTAAAAATTTAAATAGATGAATAAATCATTACTTGAAATGTCAATAAATATGAATACTATTGTAGTTAGGAATTTTATCAAGTAAAATTTAGATTGTCACTTTTGTGATTGTTAATATAGGTTGCATCTAACATAATAACAATGAGAGCTATATGAAAGCAAGAAGCCATACAAAGGGCAATTGTAAGTTGATACAATATTTATAGAGTACTTTTAGTTCACCCATTTACTTTGTACAATTTCAAAATAGTCTACCTAAGCTCAATTATTATAGACAAAATATGATCTATTTCATCCAATATTTTTTAAATGTAATAGAATTACATACTTGTAATGAGGTTATATAATATTGTTTTCAAAAATAGTTCATTCAAATCATTCAATGTTTCAATTAGCAATCTGTATTTGAGAAAGGTCCAAAGGTACAACAAAATAAAGCCAAGTATATTTAATGGTCAAAGTTCTATGAATGCAATGTATATATGTCTCATTTGTTATGATTAAGGTGCCATTAACCTTGTAAATCTTGTATAATTAATTATTCCTTCTGTTTGTAAAATTCCATAATGGAATATGTACTCACTAAGAAATGGTCTTATTTCAGCTACATTTAGATCTCAATACCTAAAAAGGGGTGTGGGGGCACTTACCCCCCACTACTGTTGTCCCTCCAAGATTCTCCCTAGCAGGGGTTCTAGGATAGTGCTCCCAAATGGAATTTTTTAGAAAATTGCATTGTAAAATTATATAATTTTTTAGTCAATCTAAATCATTCATCATTAGGTCATAGAAATTATGGTAGGATTCGTTTCCTTAGAAGAAAACACATTTTAATGAGGGCATTGTATTAAGATTGTGACAAGACAGAAAGTTCAGATAAAAGAATAGACGATGTTGAAATAAAGACAAAAAGTGAAGTGTGTTAGTGATTTATTGTAAACTCTATTGAAATTTATATAGACCAGTGCACATCTCTTCTTGTGTTTATTTTCTTCTCAAAAATATATTTCCACATAAATATTATATTTTTCGTATATTCTTTTATTTCCTTTGTTTTCCCTAATTTGTTTTCCTATTATCTCTATTTGGTTATGCATTGGATCAATAATTATAATTACTAAAACTAGATTATCATTCTATAGATGTTTACCTTTATTTCAAACTTTATTTACTTTGAAGAAGTTCATAAATGAAACTTTAAAACTTTTCTTCCATGTTCCTTTTCAATATTTACCTCAATCTAATTTGCTTTTCTATTTTTGGTTTATCTTAATTTTTCCTTAGCAAAGATTTTAGTCTTTACGATATTTCCTTTAAATAAGGGTTTGTGAACTTCATCCTACGGAGGGGAGGAGATGTTCAATTGCTCAAGAACATATTGTAGAAAGATCACCCACAAATCAAGATATTTAAATTTTGAAATAGACATAAATTTGGTTGAACTATATTACCTGATCCAAAAAAATGATCCTCTAATATATCATATTTGTAAATTAAAAAAATATATTAATAGGAATCGTTAGAGATCAAAATAAATTATAATAAAACATAATAAATTTTAAAATAAAAATCAAATAATACAAAAAATTAAATTAAATACTATAATTTTTAAAATAATAAAATGTACAATTTCATCCCTTAAAATTACATTTTACACATCAAATTATTTAATAAAACAAAAACACTTAAAAAAAACTTCATATACACCGATGAAGAAAAAACACAAATACACTAGAAAAGCTAAAACCAAGGAATCATTTTGAATTTCATATATTACCCCTTGAAATGTTTCTGTCATCATTAACACCAACAATTTCTAACACACCTCATGCTAATAAATTTGCATCGGCCATATACTAAAAGAAAACTTTGTCATTATACTAACAAAACCCTCTATACAGTTGTATCTACTTTGATCTATTAACCTCTTATACACCCATCAATAGCTAAAATTACAACATCATAAAAATCGAAGGCTCTCTTTCTCACCCTCTTATTTAAAGTCAATACTCCAATCACAACAGAGAATCCCAAACCATAACTCAATCCAAGTCCGACTGCCCATCCTATCATTTCACCATCTGAATTCTTTGCTTCACCAATTCTCTCAATACTTGTGCAGTTGCCATAGCCAGAAGAGTTGTTGCAGACGCTTATATTGGTAAATGGAATCCCACTTAGGTTAAGATTGCCTAAGTAGGACGACTCCCCAAAAGTTAGGAACTGTCCTCCATGGGGTACCTTTCCATCAAGCATGTTGTAAGATAGATTCAAGAACTCCAAATAACTCAGGAACTCAAGTTCTAAGGGAATGTTGCCATTCAACCTGTTTAGCGAGAGGTCCAGAGACTCTAGTTGTTCCATGTGTCCCAATGTTTTTGGGATTCGGCCACTCAGATGATTCCTTGACAGGTTAAGGGCTATCAAGCCTTGAAGAGATCCCGTTTTAAAAGGAATGCTCCCTGATAAACTGTTGTTTGAAAGATCAATACATTTAAGAATAAAGAGAACTTTCACAAATTCAACATCCCAGCCTTTCCAGGAAATTTTGATCTGATTTGTATATTTAGCACCACCTGAACTGTATTCTTCGAGATGGTTTGAATTATTCTGCGATGCATTGACCATTGCAAGCAGGTTTGTAAGGTTGCTTGGAATAGCTCCTGAAAGGTGGTTGCCAGAAAGATCCAGAATTTGAAGATTCGGAAGGCCAATTACCTGGCGTGGGATACTGCCATGAAAATGATTAGACCTTAAGACCAACACATGCAGCTGTGATAGCTTTCCAATCCACTGGGGAAGGGTGCCTTCCAAATCATTATTTCCCAAATCCAATACTTGCAGAGATCGGCCTTCTGAAATGGATGAGGGAATAACTCCTCTCAAATGATTACCATTGAGCTTCAATGTATGCATGTTTGTAATGTTGCCCCACTCTGCTGGCAATTTACCTTCCAGATGATTTTCTGCCAAATCTAGAACACTAAGAGAAGAACAATTCCTGGTTAAATGAGGAGGAATGACACTGCTCAGCGTATTTTTTGAAAGGTCAAGAACCTGCAAATATGGAGTGCAAATAGAATCTGGAATCGCTCCGCTGAGGTTATTCCGCGACAAGGATAAGAACCTTGCATTTTCAAGATACGCACCGATGTGACTAGGAATAGAACCATTAAACTGATTCATCGACAGATCTAGCAGATAAGCTCCAGCGAGAGGAAGATGAAGAGAACCTTCTAGGCTATTATTGTGCAAATCTAGAGAGTCAATATACATAGGTAAGGTTTGTCTAGATGGCAATGACCCAGTTAATTGATTACAGCTAAGGTTCAAATCATAAAGGCTGGGTAAGTTCCATATCCAAGATGGAATATTTGTTTGGATACTGTTAGCAGATAGGTCTAGATATTCCAAGTCGTATTGGGTCACAAGAAACGATGGAATTCTATCTAAATTGCAAGAACCTAATGCCAAACCGGAAAGCGTAAACTCCGGAATCCATGTTGAATCAATGTTTACAGTTAACTGATTGTAAGAAAGATACAGCCTATCAAGACTAGTGAGATTATCGAATACGGAAAGGGAAATGAGGCCGCTTAAACTATTGGAGTGGAGCAAAAGGCTTCTTAAGTTAACAAGATTTGAAATTGTAGATGGAATCTTACCATTCAATTCGTTCGCATTAAGGTCAAGACTAACAAGGGAAGAAAGTGAGTCCAATGAAGCTGGGATTACCCCAGTTATCATGTTGTAGGACAGGTCCAATTCAACAAGTTTAGAGAGATTGAGTATGGAGACAGGAAACTCACCTTCAATAGAGATATCACACAGATAAAGACTCTTCAAGGACGACACATTCCCTATAGCAGATGGAATCCCACCTTCAATTCTGGTATCTGATAGATCAAGACTTTGCAAGGACAACAAATTCCCTATAGAAGCTGGAATCTCACCTTCAATCCTGGTATCTGATAGATCAAGACTTTGCAAGGACAACAAATTCCCTATAGAAGCTGGAATCTCACCTTCAATTCTGGTATATGAAAGACGAAGATGCTCCAAGCATGAGATATTCCATATAGCAGATGGAATTCGGCCCTTGATGGCTGTCATTGAAAGACCAATGCTGGTTAGTGACAAAGAAGACTTTCGTTGTCCAATGAAAGAAATGTCTCCTCCAAGATTCTCATTCCAAGAGAGATCAAGAGAGAGCAAGCGCCCAGTCACATTTTCAAACCAAGCTGGTATATGTGCTGACAAATAGTTGTCTGATAGATCCAGATGAAGCAGAGAGGTGAGGTTGAGAAGGGAATTGGGAATTTGTCCTCCAAGCCCACAGTCAGACATGCTCAGTTGTTGGAGGTTGGATAGACTGCCAACAGCTTCACCCCACTCTTTGCTTGCAGAGATGTTCACTTCAGCAAGAGAGAGGTATTCCAAGCTCGCCCGATTTGATAAGCTTTCCAAACTCACATAAAATTCCCATACAGAATCCAGAGAGGAATAATTTTCATAACCAGCAAATGACAAGTCAAGAAAAGTGAGACTCTTCAACTTTCGATTATGGGGAGGACTGAATTTACCCTTGAAGAGGTTGTGACTGAGATCGAGGTGCTCCAACCGTGCAAGTTGGAACAGCGATGAACTGATGTTACCTTCCAAATTGAATCCACTCAGATCCAGTCGAGAAACATGGCCTGTGCGGAGATTACAACTGACTCCTCTCCACGTGCAGCAATTGAATCCGTGCCAGGAAGTTAGAGTGTTATACTCATCTACAACGGCTGCCTTGAAATCCAGGAGAAGATTTCTTTCAGGGAAGGGGCATGCAATTGCAGGGGAAGTGAAGCAGCATAATATTGTTATAATTGCAAATGCAACTCTGCCACATGAAAACATAGCTTCCATTGTTTTGGAAACTAAAATTCTTATTATCTTTAGTTTGAAAGAAAAGAGATGATCAGAAATCATGGGAAAAGAATGATGAATATATCGCTAACTGTGGTTATAAAGTGTTGTTGTGTGAACAGTGCCGCGTAATATTTTTGTCATTTTCAATGGGTGGAAAAGTCATGTGAAGGTAAGGCCTAACAAATTTTCTTGAGCGATATTTTCAATTTGAATGTGATGGGTATCGTGTAAAACAAGAATATGGCATGTCAATATAGAAAATTAACTAGGTAAATTGTGATTATATACATTTCAATTATTTTCAACATTGACGACAATTTTTATTAGACTTAAATTTCGTGCATTTCCTTTCCACAAATATTCGTATCGACCAGGAAAAGCTTTCACATAAAATTGAGATCGCTGGAAAACATAGACCAGATCATACGACTTACACAAAAATAGAATATACTTAAAAAATAGAACATAGTTAAAAAATACAACAATAATAAATAAATTAGGGGCACAAACTAAATTTACTTTGAATGAAAAGAGATGATCAATATATCGCTAACTATGGTTAAATATTGTTGTCTGAAGAGTGCCATGTCTGCAAAGAAAGCGTGTCACATCGACACAGTAACATTTTTGTCATTTTTGTGTATTTTCAATGGGTGGAAAAGCCATGTGAAGGTAAGGCATAACAAATTTGGGGGTCAAACAAGAAAATGCTGTGTCAATATGGAAAATTAACTATATATTTTTCTTTCCTTATTTCCAACATTGACTGACAATTTTTAATAGACTTAAATCTCATCCATTTTCTTTCCACAAATATTCCTATCGACCAGAAAAATCTTTCACATAAAGTTGAGATCGCTGGAAAACACAAATCAGATCATACGACTCACACAAAAATAGAACATACTTAAAAAATACAAGAATAATAAGGAAATCAGGGGCATAATCTCAATTTTCAGAGTTTAGATGTTTTCAAGCAAAGAATTTTTTTTAAAATATATGTTGAATATCAAAGAATTTTTTTAATTGTGGTTTAATCATGTGATCTTTGAACACTATGTTATATTTTATAACAAGTTAAATTGTATAAAATTTAATTATATATCTGAATAATTTTGCATAAATTTTAACTGTTTATCATTATAAAAATTATATAGGTAATAGAGTTTTGATAAAAAAAAAATAGTTTTATTTTATGATTAAAAAATTAAATATGATTATATAGTAATTAAATTCTAATATATATATATATAAATTGTTTGTGAATCACATATATTAAAAAAAAAATCATACATAGAGTAGAAACATCATTTTTGTCGAAACTCATCCAAGGATTGGCAATAAAATTTCAAATTGCTTTTTTTCTTTAATTTTGCTAATGTTTATATTTATCCATATTGAAATAGAAAAGATTGTATATTCGTGTCCTCTTCTTTTATGTTTTAGGCCTAATTTGATTAGGTTATCTTTTAGGTATTGATTAGTATATGTCCTGACATGATTTCACATCGAATTTCAATGATTTTATCATAATCTCATTCTATCTCCATGCATCTCAAAGGTATGAACATAATCAATAATCTCCACCATTAGTTAGCATGATTTTTTCATAGTCCATGAAGAATTGATATTATTACTTTTGATTTTAACAATGCATATTTATGAATCACCAATTTGATTTTAACTAAGTGTGATCCAAAATTTTCATTGAAAAAAAAAAAAAAATTAAAACCAAAAGTAATCATATCAAATCTCCACCATTCATCATCCTATATTAGACCCACAAATGCATAATTCATGTAGGTCACTTGCATGCATACATATTTGAACCTAACAATTTAAAATTCCATTTGATAATTTCATCCCTTTTTAACCATTATTATTCAATTAAAGTCTAATTTATTCCACATTACAACCTAGGTTAGTGTTTGTAAGGACTAATTTCACTTCATTTAAATTATCATGAGATAATCAAAATAATATTTACATGTAAACATAATAGAAAGATCATGTAACATCCTAGTAAGGGCATCATTAGCTTGCAACATTATTCTAGGTGTCCTACATACTTGCTTAATGTCTTTAATCCTCATTCATCACCATTAATTTAGTCTACTTAATGCACTATCTAATAAGAACATAACCCTTTCTTACTAAGTTCATAGAACTGGTGTCTATAAACACCACCCTACTTGATTCATGTGGTACTAAAGAAGATTATGCACTAGTTTTTTTTTTTTTTCGATGGATAATAGGTCGTGTGCGAATAATTGTATTAATAAAATGAAAATACATGAAAGTATACAACCTGATTCAATGTGGGAACTGGTAGGAAAGAATTGAGCAAAGAAAACCTTCAGTCATGCCCAAGGAAAAATAACTCTTGGAAATAATCAGGTAATAAAATAAATGGTCAGATGCCAATAAAGAAAATTACAATTGATAATTCCTGTCGAGAATACCATACTCATTCCATCACTAATGGATTCATAATTTGACTACAATGGAGTAATATTCTGCTTATATTGAGATGGTGTTGTTCTGAGTAAGACATGACGATGACCTCCAACTGAATCTTGCAGAGTCAGATTGCCAAAATAGAAACCACATTCTTCTTGCACACTGTTAGGCTAGTTTGAATGAAGAATTATGAGCAATTGTAACCCAAAATTGATAAATTCCTCTGTTTTGTCTTAATACCAACATTTCCATAGATTTCCACTATGACAACATACCCAAAGATTTCAAAACAAGATAGATCGATATACTCTCAAACCTGCCTGACAAAAACTTACCGACGCATAGAAGAGAAATCAAGGTAAGCAAGACCCAAAGCAAGATTTAGCTGCCAAATCTAAGTATCCATAACATAACCCAGTCTAGCGCCGTGATAGCCATAGACAAATTTAGGAGACCTAGCCATGAAAAATTAATAAAAGAAGCAAGAATCCCAACCTACATCTACCTACAAGGATGAGAGGATATAGACAAATATATATACAAAATAAAAGATATATATATATATATAGATATACATATCCATATATATGTATATATACATACATAAATATACACATATATATATATATATATATACATCCCGACTATACTATGCTGGGACAAATTCCATCTCTCAAAAGTTGGTCTCTTTTCCTCGGCTGCAATACAAAGGAAGGGTTCTCACTGCAGAACAGTTCAAACTTAGAGGTTACGAAGGGCCTTCAATCTGCCTCCTATGTAAGGAAAATGAGGAAACTTAGTCAATTCATGCGAAATGAATACCACAATGCTAAATGCCATACAATACGCGCATGTTGTCCAAAGGCACCCATTTTCGCTATGACTTTGAATTTTCCAAACCCATGTCATACGGCAATGAATTTTCTTCATCTTACATACTTCTGCCATGAATGCACATGATAAGTGAGAGGAAAGAAGATTCCAAGAATTGAAGAAAATAGATTTGATAAATGAAATACAAAACCCATGTGCGAGGAAAGAAGATTCCAAGAAACAAAAAAAAAATAAAGAACGGGGGATTCCAATGGTGCTTACCCATCTCTGTGCTTTTGATTGAACCCACGCAATACGGCAACGAAAAAAGGATTGTTTACCCATAAAATCAAATCATGTGTTATGATGACATTTGACACATACTATTTGACTCGACTCCAAAAGCCAACTAGGAAACGTCCTCAACACGCGCTGAACAGTCGTATTCCTGACAATAATAGGAATTGATTTTAATTTTGAGGAATTAATTTTATTTGAAATTTAATGAATTTGGAATTGATTTTTGTATCATCTATGTCTTGACGTCCCTCATTTTTACGGAAAGAGATTATAATCTAATTTATAATTATTGTTGTTATTTTGACCTCCTTAACAAATTGACCCAAACTTATACCTCTTTTTTGGAAGTCGTTGTTGACATAAGCATGGAAATGTGATTTGCACATTACAGTGTTGCATGGAAAGGCAAACCTTAAGTCATTTGTAGCCATCTAATCAATTAGTTTTGATCCAGATCAATCCATACTAAAATCTAATTAAGAACATCAGTACAACATTACAATCATAGGATTATATGAACATTTACTAAAATTAGAACATACTAACATATTGTAAGATTTTTCCTTTCAATTTATAATCAAAACTTACCAATATCAAATTTTATAAGTGTCAAAACTTGCTAGTATCAAATTTGATCACACAACATATTTTAACCTCAAAATACTCACATTTCAATTACTATCACAGTTAATTAATCTATAATTAATTTCTTGTTAGTATACAATTTATTGTGTTAGCTTAAATTATTATTGTTTTGTATTAGGTTTAAGAAAGAGAATTGTAAAAAGCAATATCTGAAACATTTAGAAAAAAAGTACCAAAAAAATCCTCATCAATCTTTGATGTCTTACACATATTTTTCCTAGTAGCTTTCAGAAATAAATAAATTAGATCAAAATATGGTGACCATACACATGTATTGTATGCTCTTGAAACATATAATTTTAAATAGTAGTTTTTAGAAATGCTTTCTAAAAATCAATTTATATCATTTGGGTATTAAAATAAATTACATGTTTGAAAACTAGACTTGGAGTAATACATTTCATATTTCTAAACTTTTTCAAGATTCAATCTTTAAGTATTTCAATTTTTTAGATCAATTGTGAGAAATTTTAAAAATCGGAAAAAATAACTTCCACTTCGGAACTTTATGTGGACTCAAATTCTTGCAAGAACACATATACGATATGGATTCCACCAGCCAACAAGTTATGTTATGTTGGATGATCTATATATTGCTATGTTAAACAATCACAACTAGCAAACCACACTATATTAGGTGACCAATTCCTTAAGAAGAATAAACAAGAACAAAAATCAAACTAGCAAGACACACTCTACTATATAATGAATTCTTTATCGAGTTTAAACAACAATAGAGATCAAAACAACAAGCCATGTCATACTAGATGATCATGATGAGTCATATGAAATGGATGTCATTGGCTAGAAATTTATGTTATGTTGGCTGAATCATAGACAATCAAAACCTTAGGGAGTGTGAAAAATGATCACACTAACGGCCCACGCTATACTATCTAATGATCAAGATAAGGCATATACCACAAAAAATGTTAAGACTCATACGAAAGAAGCAACCAGAAGAGGTGAAGAAAATTGGTTGAACATGCACAAAAATAGAGAGGGTTAGTGTGTGAGGAAGGGGAAGAGACCCGGCAATGAAAAGTAGAAGAGTTGATAGCACATGAGAAGACAAAAGAAGGTTGCATAAAATAAAATAGTGAACTCATTATTTGATGGTTGTGTGAGGAGAGTGTGTGTAATCTGCGCAAAAGATGAAGATAAGCATGGTTGGGTGTGCGAGGAGAAGAAGAGTGTAATGTTGAAAGGGGAGTGCGTAGAAATGCATGGAGACAAGGAAAAACCTGTGTAAAGGTGAAGAAATAGAAAAATCAGTAACCGCACCTTTTTAGACAACTGAAATGAAACAACAACAATGTGAGAAATTTTTAGTTTTGGGGGGGAATTTGGGGTGTCCCACAGGAGATAGCCTATCGATTAATTATAATAATAGTATATTGATCTGTAGTGAAATATATTATTGAGAAAGAAATAAGATTAATTATTTGATATAAATATGTATTTATTCTTAGTTTCTTTTATATGTACGAATTTAAAAAATTAAATAGATGAATAAATCATTAATTGAAATATCAATAAATATGAATAGTATTGTAGTTAATGTAGGTTGCATCTAATGTCATAACAATGAGAGTTCTATGAAAGCAAGAAGCCATACAAAGGGCAATTGTAAGTTGATAAAATATTTTTAGAGCACTTTTAGTTCACCCATTTACTTTGTACAATCTCAAAATAGTCTACCTAAGCTCAATTATTATAGACAAAATATGATCCATTTCATCCACTATTTTTTTTAGATGTAATAGAATTGCATGCATGTAATGAGGTTATATAATATTGTTTTCAAAAATAGTTCATTCAAATGATTCAATGTTTCAATTGGAAATTTATATTTGATAAAGGTCCAAAGGTACAAAAAAAGAAAGCCAAGTATATTTAATGGCCAAAGTTTTATGAATGCAATTTATATATGTCTCATTTGTTATGATTAAGGTGCCATCAACGTTGTAAATATTCTATAATTAATTATTCCTATTGTTTGAAAAATTGCATAATGGAATATGTACTCACTAAGCAATGATCTTATTTTAGCTATGTTTAGATCCCAATACCTAAAAAGGGGTGTGGGGCACTTAACCCCCACTACTGTTGCCCCTCCAAGATTCTCCCTAGAAGGGGTTCTAGGGCAGTACTCCCAAATGGATTTCTTTTTTAAATTGCATTGTAAAATTATATATTTTTTTAGTCAATCTAGATCATTCATCATTAGGTCATAGAAATTATGGGGTGAACTCACAAAGTTTGTTCCCACTTTTTGGTACATCCTGATTTTTGCTGAAATCATACATTTTTTAGAAAATATAATGATTTAAGCTTTAAGAGGTCCCATTTTAAGTAATTAATTGAAGAGAGTTAAATAAAAGACTCTTAGATCAAAATTTATTGGATATAACCTCTCTACTTCTAAATCATACTTGCAATGGAGTCTCCTTTGCATCTATCAAATGTTGATAAAAAACTAATTTTACATTAGCTTTTGGGGGGTCAAATTAATTCATTTAAAAGTTTTTTTTTAAATAGTATTTTGTCCTTATTATAAACTTTCCAAATAGTATAACTTTTAATATATTTAATTTCATTAATATATTTTTATTTTATTTCTTATGAATGTAAGTTTTTCACCAAACATGAACTTCTTTGTTTAATGCATTGTGAAAAATAGTAAACTAATTCAAAAAATTCTGAAAAATATCTATGCACTAGGTATTGATGTTTTCTTTCTAACAAAAAAAAAGAAAATTGAATTTTGATATATATAGAACAAGTTATGTGTTCAAACATACACCTATATCTAAATTATAATTAGTCGAACTTCAAAACTTAATAAAATTTGATGTTACAAACCAAAATTCAAAAGAATTAAGTTTTTATCCTTTATAGAAAAAAATTTATGCATTTCGGGATACACATCACTCTTAAAAAATGTTGTTTGCTGTAAAAAATTACTTTTTGAGGGAGATGGAAAAATCAATTAAATTTTATTCAAACAAATTTGAAAAAAATATATTTAGAATCTACAAACAAGATGTTAAAAATCACTAGTTTATATCATCTTCAAATTCTTAACGGTTTAAAAGTTATAGGTGTCGGAAAGTGAAGGTTTTTTTCAAAATATTCATATAAGTGTCAAAGTTGGTCAAAAAGTGGGAACCAGTATTGTGAGTTGACCCTATGGTAGGCTTTCTTTCCTTAGAAGGAAAAATATTTTAATGAGGGCATTGTATTAAGGTTGCGACAAGATAGAGAGTTTAGTTAAAAAAAACAGATGTTGTTGAAATGAAGACAAAAAGCGAAGGGTGTTAGTGATGCATTGTAAACTCTATTGAAATTTATATAGACCAGTGCACATCTCTTCTTATGTTTATTTTTTTCTCAAAAATATATCTCCACATAAATATTATATTATATGTTTTTTTCTTATATTCTTTTATTTCCTTTGTTTTCCCTATTTTGTTTTCCTATTATCTCTATTTGGTTCTGCATTGGATCAATAATTATAACAACTAAAACTAGATTCTTATTCTAAAGATGTTTACCTTTATTTCAAACATTATTTACTTTGAAGAAGTTCATACAAGAAACTTTAAAACTTTTCTTCCATGTTCATTTTCATTATTTACCTCAATCTGGTTTGTTTTTCTATTTTTTGTCAATCTTAATTTTTCCTTAGCAAATATTTTAGTCTTTACGATATTTCCTTTAAATAAGGGCTTGTGAACTTCATCCTATGGAGGGGTGGAGATGTTCAATTGCTCAAAAACACATTGTAGAAAGATCACCCACAAATCAAGATATTTACATTTTGAAATAGACATAAATTTGGTTGAACTATATGACCTGGTCCAAAAAATAAATAATACAAAAAATATTGCCCCATTTTGCTGTTATTTTACCTTCCAGATGATTTTCCGCCAAATCTAGAACACTAAGAGAAGAACATTTCCTGGTTAAATGAGGAGGAATGACTCTGCTCAGCCTATTATTTGTAACATTTTTCTCATTTTTATGAGAAAAATGTTACAAATAATAGGTTGAGCAGTGTCAGGTGAAGGTAAGGCACAACAAATTCGAGGGTCCTTGAGCGATAATTCCAATTTGAATGTGATGGGTATCGTGTGAAATAAGAATATGGTGTGTCAATGTGGAAAATTAACTATGTAAATTGTGACTATATATTTTTCATTCCAATTATTTCCCACACTGACTGACAATTTTTATTAGACTTAAATCTCATGCATTTCCTTTGCACAAATATTCATATCAACCAGAAAAAGCTTTCACATAAAAATTATATAGGTAATAGAATTTTGATAAAAAATAAAATAAAATTATTTTATGATTAAAAAATTAAATATGATTATATAGTAATAAATTCAAGTTTCTAATATATTTAAATAAAAAATCATGCATAGAGTATAAACATCATTTTTTGTCGAAACTCATCCAAGGATTGACAACAAAATCTCAAATTTCTTTGTTTTAATTTTTCCTTTAATTTTGCTAATTTTTATATTTATCCATATTGAAATAGAAAAGATGGTATATTCATGTCCTCTTCTTTTATATTTTAGGCCTAATTTGATTAGGTTGTCTTTTATGTATTGATTACTATATGTCCTGACATAATTTTACATCGAATTTCAATGATTTTATCCTAATCTCATTCTATCTCCATGCATCTCAAAGGTATGATAATAATCAATAATATCCACCATTAGTTAGCATGATTTTTCATAGTCCATGAAGAATTGATATTATTACTTTTGATTTTAACAATACATATTTATGAATTGACAGTTTGATTTTATCTGACCATGATCAAAAATTTTCATTGAAAAAAACACAATTAAAAGCAAAATTAATCATATCAAATCTCCACCATTCATCATCCTATATTAGACCCACAAATGCATAATTCACGTAGGTCACTTGCGCGCATGCATATTTGAACCTAACAGTTTAAAATTGGATTGATAATTTCATCCCTTTTTTACCATTATTATTCAAGTAAAGTCTAATTTATTTCACATTACAACCTAGGTTAGTGTTTGTAAGGACTAATTTCACCTCATTTATATTATCATGAGATAATCAAAATAATATTTACATGAAAACATAATAGAAAGATCATGTAACATCCTAGTAAGGGCATCATTATCTTGCAACATCATTCTAGGTGTCTTACATACTTGCTTAATGTCTTTAATCCAGATTCATCACCATTAATTTAGTCTACTTAATGCACTAGCTAATAAGAAGATAACCCTTGCTTACTAAGTTCCTAGAAATGGTGTCTATAAACACCACCCTACTTGATTCATGTGGTACTAAACATGATAATGCACTAGTGTTAATCATCTTTGAAAAATACAAAATCTAGCATGCAAATCCATGCACCATACACTATGCACATAGTTCTAAGAATCATATCACACCAATACATGTATTTTCCTATAACATGTGTGCTCCCTAGTTTATATCAAGAACCATGAAACATCATAAAATTTAGCTCCTTGATTCATACACCATTCTTGTTACACTTGGAACCATAATGTGCAACTCATAAGAAACATCCTAAATCTTGAATAACGTTTTTATATTATATGTCACTCGTGAAATGTCAGGGATCATGCCACAACTTTATGGATGATTCTATTTCAGTTTTTTGTAGCATTTGTAATTATTCCTCTTAATGAATACATGCCACTATTTATATTTCAATATATATTATCGCACAACATTTTAAAATACCACACAATGCTCCAACACAAATTTTGGAGCCATTACATAATATTGCTCATCTATTTTCATATTAAGAAACTAGAATTCTAACCATCAAAAGATGAATTCTAACACATGGAAGCTTAACAATTTTAACATGCATAATGAGATTTATCTTCATGAACATTTACACAATATATAAATTTACATCTATAACATAAGAAAATAATTGTAAGAATATATTTTGACATAAGAAAAACAGGAAAGATAGGAGGAAATACAAACATATATCTTGCTTGGGAGTATACTATGTACCCAACATGTAGATTAATAAGATTGTTTATTCTATTTTTTAAATTCAATCTTAATATAAACCTTTGTCTCTATATTTTAGATTATTATCTCTTGGACCACCTAAGATCTAGATCATTGGTATCAAAATGGTTCATATCCCATCTCCCTACAATGTTGCAATGGTTCTAAGGATTATGATAGTTTGGTAAATATTTTTGTTATCACTATAAGGTAGAAGCATGTAATTTTTTTTCTTCTTTGAGAAATTATATTTTCTTTTTTGTATTTTTTGAGACGACAAGAATCAGGTAGTCCCCTATAAATTGTAGTACACTAGGGAAAATTTTTAATGTAACCTATGATGTTCGTGCAACATGACCTTTAGTAGCATGTGGGCTACAAGAGACTGGAGCTTGTGATCTCGTGCCTACCATAGGAAGCTCTCACCAATTAAGCTAGGTGCCAAGCCTTGTCTTGCATATTTTTTTTTATCCCTTTCTACTATTTGTATATTTTTACTTTCTTCATTCCTTAGATTTTATGGAGGAATTATGTGGTATTATCCATTTCATTCTTAAGTTGATAAATGGGATATTATGTTTATATTTAATAATTTAGCTTTCCATCTACTCATTGTGTTTTCTTGAGAGATTATTACACTGTTGACAAATCTATTTTCTTCATATCTTGCAATCCTTTCTTCAATGAGATGACATTTATTTAATATGTCAAAAAAATAGCATTTTTTATATACGGTTCCACATTTTTGTTAGGAACATGGTGTCTCAACCTTGCAAATACATAATTTGCCTATTTATAGTAATTTAATATTTGAGCACGAATTGGTCTAAAATTTACCCCAGAGCTCTGGATTACTAAATAAGCATGTTGGTAAAATTTATTCTCAAGATCATGCCTAGATTTGAACACATTAAGTTTTCCATTTTTTAAAGTTTGAAAAAAAGCTTCAAAGTCAATTTTGAACACCTTAGAGGCATTTTTGGGTCTGAAAGTGGTTTTAACTAACATATTGGGTTTTAGATTGATAAAGAATGTCATGTTATTTTTTGCTCTTCAAGTGGTTTGTCAATCAAACCCTCATATCAAAATTTATGACCTCTAGAACTTCGGTCTCTTGAAATGGGAAATATAAAAATGTATTGGATCGTAAATGAGTTGTAAAAGGGAGTTACATGTGTTGGTGTGTGTTTTAACACATCATAAGGAATCTTCAATTAAAAACAATTTGGACACCACTTTTAGCTGGTTTTAGCTCATGTCTTTGTAATAACATTTGATAGTTTCTTGTATTGTCCATTTGACAGTTTCTTGTATGTTATATCCTATAAAATAGGTGCATGAGATAGAGGTTATTTGTAAGAGTCTTATAGATATTCAATTACCTTTTGATGTCTATTTATTGATACTTCTAAGAGAAACTTTCTATCCAAGTATATTGTATTCTTTTATTTTTTTCTAAATAATAAATTGGGTATCTTTGGAGTGTGCTATTTTGCTTTTGAAATCATTTTCTCAATGTAAACAATTATTTTTGGTATGGATGTCATTTTTTATATCCTATAAATTAAGTGCATGAGATGGAGGTTATGTGTAAGAGCCTTATAGGTATTCAATTGCCTTTGGATGTCTAGTTAGTGATACTTCTAAAACCCAATAAAAAATTAACCAAACACTTCCTTAACACATTTTACCCTACACTATTCTAGCACACAAATTAATCAAATCATGAATGTTTATAACAATAATATCAATATCATTAAGAAGAATCAAATAGTAAAATAATAGTATAAGATTGTTGTGTCATAAATTGTACACCCTTAATTGGGTGGTACAATTCCATGCTTAGGTTAGCACCCACCTTAGTGTGTTGCATTTTGCATTTTAAATTCCCTTTAAGCATTTAATTAATTAATTTAATTTACTCTAAAATCCTCTTTTATCACTTCACACATCATAAAAATGTGCCCTTAACTATAAGTGCGCCCCTTTTTATTTTATCTTTTTAATTAATTCATTCATCAAAGCCCTAATTATGTCATATTTCGACCTTCAACGCTTGATTTTGCATATCTAAACATCTTGAATCGTTGCATCAAGTTGGGGATCACCTTATAATCACGATACCTTGCATCCCTAAAAATTTGGAAAAACGTTAGTCAAACCGATGTGGTTAACATCGGCCCCTACATTTTCTCTCCTCGAATTCCAAGATCATGTTTTGGAAATATTATAATGTTTAAAATCAACTTGGTGTGAAATTATATGATTTCTAGGTCGGTCTATGATAAAAAATAAAGTTAGGGTTTCATACACATAACAGTTCCTTTCCTCATTTGAAGGATCCGACAACTCTAGGAACTGAAGGAGCCTCTTATGATGTGAAAGTGCAAGTTTATGTGAAGTATTCATTTAGAAAATCAAGCTTCTTATCAAGTATACATCAACCATTTTCTATTGAACACTAGATGTCACTGAGAGGGGGGGTGAATCAGTGATTTCCAAACTTAATCCTTTTCTAGCCTATGTGTGTAAACCAGTTAACAG
Organism: Cryptomeria japonica; assembly: GCF_030272615.1. Lineage (NCBI taxonomy): Eukaryota > Viridiplantae > Streptophyta > Pinopsida > Cupressales > Cupressaceae > Cryptomeria > Cryptomeria japonica. The sequence continues at coordinate 634,652,839 of NC_081412.1, forward strand.
ATCTAGCATAAAGAAGACATACCAATGAGAAGGGAGAATGACACAAATGCAACCAAACATAAAAGGGACACCACATAACACCATATGTACGAGGAAAACCCAAGATGGGAAAAAACTCGGTGAGAAATACTGTTGGAGACTATTGCTCCAATCCAGCTTCACAATGAAACATTCAGTTACAACATTTAGGGCACCAACCCAAGGAGTACCACTCCTTGTTTAGGGCACCAACCCAAGGAGCACCACTCTTGCTTTAGGGCACCAACCCAAGGATCACCAACCCTTTATTTTAGGGCACCACCCCAAGGAGCACCAACCCCATCACTAAGCTCCAACTCACTGAGCTACAATAAAGATATATCACATACAAAAGTAATATCTTTATTACAAAATAACTTTATAACTCTTATGCAAATCTCTCTACCGGTTCTCCTCTCTTCAATCATTTGTCGGTTCTTTTCTCACCTTCTCACTGCAACGACCTTATCTCCTGCTGCAACTCACTCTCTATTGCAACTATAATGGCTCATCATCTTCTCCTTCTTTGTCGATTTTGCTTCCTCTCTGTCACACTACTACTAGACACCACCAATCTTCTTAACTTTGTCAATTATCTACTATCTAATCACTGTCAATTCTTATCTTACCGGTTCATCATTGCAATGTTCTCTGCAATTTTCTAGGCCAGTTCAATCACCACCGGTGCACCCCTCTATCAGGCTTAATGGCAAACTACCAGTTAACTCACTCATGTCGATTGAATTCTTTTAACTGATTCTCTCTCTCTCACTCAATCTCTTCTCTAATTGTCCTTGAGAACTTGACTGATTAGCTTTCTTCACTATCCTTCCTCTCTCATGCAGTAACACCAACTACATCTTTGGCTCGCACTCTTATATCCATATTTTCCCACCTAAACGTGAGTTTGAACATTTGCACGCTAGGGTTTCTACCATGCACTAAATCTACATACGATCTGATCTCTAATCATCATGACATATCATATCCAATCTGATATCATGTCCCTGATCGATGTTCAACACTCAATCAATGAGCATTGCCCAACTGTTTACCTTGCGAACCATGTCTTCTCCCTTTTTGATGTCTGTAGCATGATTTTTAGCCTTTTGTATGATCGATCACGTGTGTGATGCAGTTTCCTTCACCTTCTTTTATCTGAAAGATCAGTGTTTACTAGATTTGTGTTTTTTCCTTGATCTCGAGTCATAATCCTCTTCCTTCATTCCTCGAGCTTTGTAATCGTCATAAAAGTTGGATCAGACGCCAACAAGTTTATCGACTCACCACACTGACCTGTGCATGCATGCCACGTCATCTCCACATGGTCCCCTTGTCACAATCCACCTTTTCTAGGTTGGTTATGTTAGTTTGGATAGGATCACCAACCAATCACACACCTTGGTTCATCTACTGGTTCATAGACCCTACCAGTTATAATCTAGTCGGTTTGCCTTCAACCTTTCACTTTGCTTCTCTTTCGTTGGAGCACCTAAACTAGTCAACACACATGCCAACCTACCTCATGCAAATCTTTATTAGATGGGAGCCTTCTACATCTGTACTTTGTCAATATTACCAGTGGACATACTTGTACCAGTAAACACCTTGATGGCATCATGTCATCAATCTTCACCAATATCCATCTGCCTTCTTCTACTCAAACTTGCCTTCTTCATATATAGATTGGGTCTCCTATCAATAAGTTTGTCATAGTGATAAACATATCCTTCAATCTTTGTACTAGCAACTCATCATTGTCTACCCGGTTGACCTAATGCATATCCCAGATCTCATGCACCTAAGGCAACTTAGTGTTTCACCAGTTGATCTGATGTGAGCCTTCAAACACTTGCCTTTAACTATTTTATCTTATCTCTGAGAGTGGATCCTTGTCATCTGCATCCTGCAATGCACCAATGTGGCTTCCCTGTTTGAGCAACATATATTCAAACAAGCATATGTGAACTAGTTGGGCACATTAACTGCCAGTCATCTCTTCAAATGTTGACTACATCTTTATCTGGTGGGAATCCTCCAGTTTCATATCCACACATCATACTGATGGCCTCCCCATACTTAACTACCAGTATTGATATGATTTTGGTAACATTACCCCTCTTCATCACAATCAATAGCCTAGCCCTCATACAGATGTCATCATTTACCGGTTGTTATATCATATCAATATCATGTCCATATCTTCAACAAAAGTCAAACACTAACTTGTGTGTTGGTGACTCCGATGGACATTGTGGTGAATGACACACTCTTCCTTACCGGATACCATCCTATACCAGTTGACATAAATGACAACACAATACCAATATTTTCATCATCAATTGAAGCTTTGAAGATATTGAAGAATAATAGATCACTGACTGTTGATTGGCTTGAACCTCTCCCTTAGGGTTTGGTATGATTTAATGTTATTTTCATATCTTTGTATGAGTTTCACAATACTTATTTTTAGATCTACATTGGTGGTTTAGATCAACTTTTGTATTTTTTATTTCAAGCACTCTCATTTACATCATGTTCACTTAGGGTTGTATGCTCATATCATAGGATGGAACTCTTATTCTTATATTTTAGCACATTTAGGATCTTGTACACACATAAGGTTCTTGCACATAAACTTTCAATATATTATTGGCTATTGTGGAGTTGAAAATCACCAAAATGAGGGGTTTGAGTAAGGTCAAACACTATATAGCCACCCAAACACCATTTTTCATGTTTGAGGTGAAGGTACAGGAATTCGATGGATGCACAATCTTTCAAAAAGATAGAAGTCACAAGTGCAGTCCCAAATCCAAAAATAGGCCCCAGAACACTAAGACCAAGGCATCCAACACCCTAGTGGTCAACATTTTTCTCATTTTTTAGAAGTTCAACTTGCAAGGATCTTAATCTATAGTTTTCAGAATTCCAACTCCATGCAGTATTAGGGACCAATGCACCTAGCACCCTGGTCATGCTCAATTAGGCTCAAATTTTGGTGATAGGTGCACATCTGATTTTAATATCTTGTTCTATACTTTGTATCTCAGTGTCAGATCTGTATTTTTATGTATTTCAATTTACATCTCCACTTTAAGTCATTTCCCTAGCTTAATTTATCATAAAATTACATTTTACACATCTCCTTTTCATAGAAGAAAACAAATATAAACCCTAAAGATATTCCTTGACTCTCTCTTACAAGAAGTAGTGAAAGTGAATCATTTCCTCAGGCTCTTTTGTATTCCAATGTGTGCATGAGAGTGGGATTAGGTCTTAGTTTACTAGATTCCATTTTCATCCTACACAAAGATCAATAATTTGGAAGTGTGACTAAATTAACTTGACCTAAATTGCAGGAAACTAGTCCCAAAGATGGAAGCTTCAACTATGGAATTCATGTTGAATAAATATTTACAATTAAGTGTTTGGTAGAAGGATGTGACTCTTTAAGTCTAATGAGATTATCAAATATAGAAAGGGAAACGAAGCCACTTAAACTATTGCAGTTGAGCCAAAGGCTTCTTCAGTTAACAAGATTTGACATTGTAGATGTAATCATACCATTTGGTTCATTGGCATAAAGGTGAATACTAACAAGGCAAGAAAGTGTGTCCAATGAAGGTGGGATTACCCCAGTTGACATGTTTTAGGATAGCTAGATAAATTCAACAAGTTTAGAGAGATTGACCATGGAGTGAGGAATATCAACTTCAATAGAGGTATCATACAGATCAAGGCACTTAAAGGATGACACATTCCCTATAGTAGATGGAATCTCACCATCAATTCTGGTATCTAATAGAATAAGATCCTTCAAGGATGACACATTCCCTATAGCAGATGGAATCTTACCATCAATTCTGGTATCTAAGAGAATAAGATCGTTCAAGGATGACATATTCCCTATAGCATCTGGAATCTCACCTTCGATAGAAGTATCATACATATAAAGACTCTCCAAGGATGACATATTCCCTATAGAAAGTGGAATATCACCTTCAATTTTGATATTTGAGAGAGGAGGATCCTTCAAAGATGACATATTCCCTATAGTAGTTGGAATCTCACCTTCAGTTTTGGTCACTAATAAATCAAGATTTTTCAAGGAAAATAAATTCCCTATAGAAGTTGTAATCTTACCTTCAATTCTTGTTTGTGAATCTTGTACATTTAAAAGAAAAAAATTATAGTCATGCATAAAGTAGAAACATCCTTTTGTTGAAACTGATTCAAGGATTGGCAAGAAAATTTTGAATTTCTTTGTTTTAATTTTTTTCTTTAATTATGATATTTTTTATGTCCATTCATAATGTAATAGAAAAAATTGTGTATTCAAGTTTATGTCCATCCATAATGTAATTGAAAAAATTGTGTATTCATGTCCTTTTCTTTTATGTTTTAGGTCTACTTTGATTAGGTTGTCTTTTATGTATTGATTATTATATGTCGTAGCATACTTTTACATAGAATTTTAATAATTTTATCCTAATATAATTCCATCTCCATGCATCTCAAAGGTATGAACATGATAAATAATCTCCACCATTAGCTGACATGAGTTTTCCCTAGTCCATGAAGAATTGATATTGTTGCTTTTGATTTTAGGAATGTATACTTGTCAATCGACATTTTGGTAAATTAATGGTGTGATCTAAAATTTTGATTGAAAAAAAAAAGAAATTGAAACAAAATTAATCATATCTAATATGCACCATTCATTATCCTAGTTTAGCCCCACAAATGCATAAATGACATAGGCCACTTCTATGCATGCATATATTAACCAAACACTTTAAAATTGGGTTGATAGGTTCATCCATTTTTAACCATCATGATTCAATTAGATTGTAATTTATTCCACATTACAAGCTACGTTAGTGTATTTAAGCACTAACCTTCATTTAAAATATCATCAGATAATTAAAATAATATTCACATGAACGAATAATATAAACATCATCGAACATCCTAGTAAGGGCATCACTAGCATGCAACATCATTCTAGGTATCAAACATACTTTCTTAATGTCTTTAATCATAGTTTGTCACCATTAATTTAGTCCACTTAATGGGTAAGCTAATGAGAACATAACCCTTGCTTACTAAGTTCCTAAATGGCACGCCTATAAACACTACCCTACTTGATTCATGTGCTACTACACAATATTATGCACTAGTGTTAATCATATCCAAAATAATACACATTTGGGCATGCAACTCCATGCACATTGTTCTAATAATCATGTCACACCAACACATGTAATTCCCTCTAACATTCATGCTTCGCATTTTATATCAAGAATCATACAACATCATCAAATATAGCTCCTTGATTCGTGCACCATTCTTGTAACACTCAGACTTAATGGGCCACAACTCATAAGAAACATCTTGAATCTTGAATAACTTTTTATATTATGTGTCACTTGTGAAATATTAAGGATCATGCCACAAAACATTATGGATAATTCTATTTGAGTTTCATGCTACATTTGTAATTATTCCTATTAATGAACACATGACATATTTTATATTTTAATACATATTATCACACAACATTTTAAAATACCACTCATCACTCCAACACAAATTTTGGAGTCATTACTTAAGACTGGTTATCTATTTTCATATTGTAAAACTAGAATTCTAAGCATCAAAAGATAAAATGTTACATATTCAAGCCCAATAGTTTTAACTTTCATAGTGAGTTATGTCTTCATGAACATGTACATAATATATATAAAAATGTACATCTATAACATAAGCAAAGAATAGTAAGCATATATTTAGACATATGGAAAATACAAAGGAAGGGGGGAAATACAAAAAACTATCTTCCTTGAGAGTATACTATGTACACAACAGGTAGCTTAATAAAACATTTTATTCTTTTTTTTAATATTCTCATCAATTCAAACCTTTCTTTTTATATTGCTTCCACATTCATATGTCGCATATACATTCTTATTTAGAGTTTTATCTCTTGGACCACCTAGGATCTAGATCATTGGTATCTGAATGACTCATCTTATATCCTACAATGTTGCAATGGCTTTAAGGATTATGATAATTTTGCAGATTCTTGTGTTATCATTATAAGGTATAAGAAAGTGCCTTTTTCTTTTTCTTCTATGAGAAATGTCATTTTCTTTTAATTACTCTATCTCGTTTGTATTTTTTTAGGTTGTAGGAATTGGGTAGCCACCTATCAGGAATTCAAGGTGAAATTGAAACTCCATTTAGGGATACAAGTGTTCTTAAAATTATCCATTTCTTAGATTTAATTTTTATTCGGGACAAATATCCAACTCAAAATTGAGAACTACACATCTATGTGCCCTCCTTTCCACATATGTTAAATTGTGAAAAATAAATAAACATTCTTATTGATAATTTCAGTAAGAACTAGAAATCATCATCAGATACAAGGGTTCTTAGAACTAGCAAAACCTTTGACTTGTTCCTAATAAAAGCTAAACATTTGGTTACCTATAACTTTTGTATTTTTCTATCTTTTAATCCATTGAATTATAGTAGTAGATAATCAGTTTAGACTTCTAATGGATGGAGTCAAAGTTTTAGTAAAAATACACCAAATCCTTAGATAATAGATCACTCACTACTACAAGTGAAAACAATTAAAAACAAACAAACAACATAAAATCCTAACCAACATTGAAATGAGAAATATTTAAAACATATAATTTTCTTTATGTTGATAGAAAATTTATCTATTGTGATAATGCCATTTATTAAAACTAATTATTGAAACTAAATTATGAGCTATGCAAAATTAGGTATTTTTTAATAGCTTGGTATTGTTATATTTTTAAAGCAATATAAATATTTTAATTTTCAAGGAAATTCTATTATGACTTATTAATTTAGTCACAGCAGTACTTATATTGGATGAGAAATAAATTATTTAATGCTTGGATCATATACGAGTTACATTATTATTTTCGCATTAGAATTGTATTAGTAGTACACATTTAAGAGCATATCTAATGCTTCGAACTTATATAGATAACACTTAAAATATTAAATTGTATTTTCTTAAATAATTTGGTATGTTTTACTTTATAGGAAAGTTAAGTGTAATTGTATTTTGAAAGAAACTTTATGTTATAATTTTGATAAGATTCTTATTTAACTTTGTATTTCAGTTTGATATTAATTCAATTTATGATGACCTATAGGGTTTGTATATTCACTGTCTTTGAACAAGAGGTGTGAGACAGCATGAGTCCCTGCCTTTAGCTAAAAACATGCTAGTAATGCAATGAATTGTTGAGAACAATTAAGTAGTATAAAGTTACTTTGAGCATGTAAAAAATGTATATAATAAATAATATTATATATGATAAATTTTTAAATTTGGGTGAGCTTATATTTGACATAGTAGGAACTTTTTCTTTTCATATAATGTAATTTCAAAAACAATTTACAACTGAAATTCAGTGCTAAACTCATAAGTGGTTGTAGTGTTGGAAGAGCGAGTTATCAAACCTAATAGAAAGTGATAGTTTGGAAAGTATGGTGTCTAATACTATGTGTGTTCTAAATGTAACTGAACAATGCACAAAATTTGCATTTACAAAAACTATGCATAATATCGAATGTTTGTTGTGAGAGATAGTTAACTATACCATAAAGACATAGCCGAATTAAAATTACTCAAACTTTTTCACGATTTAGAGTTTAATGGTTAAGTTTGTATATACTATGAAAGTGTAGAACTTAATGGTTAAGTTTGCATTGCAACTGTATACGAAGAAAACTTGTAACAATAGAGAGGATAAAACAACATGGATACTCATGTATTCAAAAGAATATTTCATGTAAATTGTTCGTAGTTACTGCACATGTACCGTGTTCTTCTAGGCCAATAATATTTCTTGTGTTAATTGCTAAAACAAAAATTTGGGAAACAACATCTATAAACACAAAATTACCCTTCTATATTTGCAGCTAGTTAAGATAATACATGGTAGTAACAATGAAGTGGTGTTGGTGAATAAGTCTTGTATAATTGTGTTGGTAAGATATCGGGTTTGTTTTTTGGGGAAGAAAATAGGAAAAGTAGTGAAGGACTCTGTTTCTAAGAGTTATGAGAAAGGGAGAGTCTGCAACAAATATAGGGGAAAAAATAATCAAAGTTTTGAGCTTGAGGAGCTTTGATCAAAATGAGTTGTGTCTCCAATTCCTGCTTTGTTTAATTGATTTTCTTCTCAGGACTTTTGGATTTAGTGGTATATGTTTTGTTTGGGATTATAGCCAGTGATTAGAAATACAATTTTTTGTAAAAATTTATATGTTGTACATGATTTTTGCTTCAAGTTCTGGTTTATACTTCGATGGTTGTAATTAAAATAAATAATTTGGAGAAGCTTTCATGACGTTATATACAAATGGATTTATCCTCTTGAAGAATTTTATAATGATATGAATGAGACGTCATGTCTTCCAGGCTTGGAAATTCTATCATAGAGGTTTTAATTTCATTAAGTATTTAGTTAGTTAATCTGGATTACCAACTAATCCTAAATTTTTTTGGTGATTGAATTACTCACTGGGATTTTTTTCTCATCAAAGCCATGTTTAGAGGAGTAATGGATAACAAATCTCTTTTTTGAAGGGGTTTCTTTAGGGTTCAGAATAAAATATATCGTATTTGATTACTTTTGTAACATAAAATAAAATAAAATTATTGACTTTCAACATCGGATTATATTCCCTTACAATATGTCCAGAGGTCTTTCTACATTTTCTCTCTTTTATTTTTAATAGCTTTTATCTATCATTAATTCGTGTATTTTATGTGATTTTAAAAATTAATCACTACACTGTAAAAGGTGTAATTGCTAATATTTGTTTGACTATTAATTGTAATTTGATTGTTTGATTGTTATTAGACTATTAATTGTGATTTGATTGTTTGATTGTTAATTTTTTTTATGTTTGAAGGCGAGTCTCTTTCTTTGATTTTTTGAGTTTATATAATCTAGATTTCATTGATTTTTTGAGTTGATATAATCTATCATTTTTCAATGTATTTATATGCTTCTATTATGATTACTCTCTATGTTGGGGTATAATTGTTATTTGATTGTGTTTGACTATAGACTCTCATTTTATTTTTTATTGATTCTTCAAAATAGTCTCTTTCTTTGACTTTTTATTAGATTCAAGAACTTATTTTACAAATAAAATCACAATAAAAAACTAAAAATGCAAAAAAATATTTTAAAAAATCACAATAAAAAACAAAAAATACAAAAAAACATATTTAAATAGTTTTAAGAAATTAATTTTGGTTATATAATTTTTTAATTATCTTTTGATATAAAAAATAATGTTAAATATTATTTTTAAAAAAATCTAGGAATTTTTTATTTAAAGTTCATTTGCTCTTTAACATATTAATCTTTTACAAATTTTTAAAAATATGTGTGTGAGCTATATGAGATTTTTTAAGGTCTCGCTAGTAGTTGTCTATGACCGACAACGTGGAACGTTTTCCTAAACCGGGAAGAGTGCAATATGGATATGTGGTTATCGAACAACAAATTACAATGGATAGCGTGAATGTTGAGGATAATTCCTATGCGACCCAAACTGGCAAAAATCTTACCAAATAGAAAACCATGACTGGTGGGACCGATTGGCTTTTTAATCTTGCTTAAGATAAGCTTTCGCATGATCAGATTTCAACTTTTACAAACATTGGAAAATCATTTTAATTTTTTCCCTGCTCAACATTTGATTGGTCATCTATTTTACATTTATTTATATTTTAAAGAAAAGAAAAAAAACCCCCAAGAAAAAGTACACTAGCCAATCAGGAAAATCTAAAAACTATGAGAAAAATGATATTAATAAATAAATTAAGTCAACAATAGGATAAACTATAGGATAAATGTATGACACGATTTTCAGAGCAAAGTAAATTGAAAAAGCGATGGAAACGAAAACATTAGTGTCCGCCTATAGATAGGCGGGACCAATAATAATAATTTGATGTAGATCATTAAATCTACGTACTGTAGTATCCTGTAGATTATTAATACGGACTGTTGTATATATCTTTTGATGATCTACAAGAGATAATCGAAAGATGCGAGTCTTCTTCACGGACTGCACAAACTAATGTCGACTATTGTATGTCGACTTCCTTGTTCTATAGTTGTATATCTATATTCTCCAACTGTGGAATATTGTCATGCACTTTTATATTGGGTCGAACTATATCTATATTTCCTATCGTATCGTACTGCATAGGAATGATGCACTGTTATAGTATTCTCTCACCAACTGAAGGAAATAGTATTGGTATTATATGTGCTCGGTCGGTCACACATAGAGTCACGACTCTATGTGGAACCATGTTGGTTCCACATAGAGTCGTGACTCCTATGTGGACATACGACCCTTGATAACAATAAGAATTGCTTAGCAATGTAATCGGCATGATTAATATAATCGATACAATGTTATGATAACTAACATTAATCATCACATATATATATACATTGATTATATTAATATCATTGATGTTATATATGATCGATATTATAAGGAATTATCAATTGTACATAGAATCAATGGTATGTATAATCTGATACTCATATAGATGATGATTGAAACAAATCAATCATACAGTAATATCAAACCCATGTCACAGTTTTATATTGTTGATTTATGGTTTCATGGGTAAAAGCACAAACCCGTGTCACAGTTTTATAAAGGAAGTGGCCAACACAACTAGAACTATTCAACTTTAATTGCATAAAAGTGGAATTTCTAATTTGAATCTAAAAATGACATAAACTAATGAAATGTAGAAATATTCATGAAATTTATGCCTGTTATGTTTTGAATATTAAAAAAAATGATTTTTTTGTATATTCAAAGGAAGATTTTTTATTGTCGAAAAATGTTGAAAATTAGGGGGTCTAGTCGGCATAACCAAAAATAATGAAAAGACATTTTTTATTTGGGATTTAAATTCTCCAAATAAATGACATGCATATGCAGTGTAGAAAAAAAGAAAAATTAAATTTTGATGTATGTTTTCCTTGTAATAACATTTTAAAGTCCAACATAGCTGAATTTGATAGTTTTAATTTGGTGTCACTTTTTGTCTATTAAGTTTATCATTACCAAAAAAAAATTATACCCTTTTGGAAAAGATTTTATCCTCTAATGAAATATATATTTTGTAAAATATTTTAATACGATTTAATTTTTTTTTTAATTTCAAATTAGCCTCTTCTCAAATTTAAAAACCTACTTGCAATATTTAAAAAATAAAACACATTCAAATTAATTATCAAAAATTTAAAATATATATATGTCTAGATTCGTGACTTTGAGCTCTACAAAAGGGTATTCTTAGATTTTTTACTACAGAAAAATACAGCAAAAGTTAAAAGTTTAATAATTTATTGAAAAATGATTATGTGGTTGCCACTTAGGATGTGACGAGGAAGCAATAGACCAGAAGGAGGGTAACCTTGCTCCAACCAATCTCTAAGGCACATGAACTCAATTTGCAATACCTAATTCTAAAGATCCTTACATAGCACCAAGTCAAGAAATGGTTCAATGTCACCAAACAACACCTTGGGAGATCCAAAGGATCCATTATTTCCACTTAAAAAGAGCTAACGCTTCTCAAGTTCTTGTGTGACAACACACATCCTTTCTTTCATAAGTGGGCTACTACTAGACTTTAAGGTTTGAATGGCCCACTTGACCAATTCAACACAAAAATCCCTGGGGGGGTGTCCTCACAACACCTTAACACAAATGAAACATGATTTCATGATTTAGATCCACTGGAACATCAATTTTGACTCACTTGCCCATAAACAGAACCGGTTGCAATTAGGCCTCCTTTTGAGGGAATTGGGTGATAACTTTTGACACCTTTTCACAAAGTTGCAAAAAGTTGTCATGACAACTTTTGTCCTGAATTGGTTAGCGGTGGAGTTAGGGTTTGTTCAACGCCCTAGGAGGACTCCACACGTGGGAAAGCTATAAATACCCTCTCTTACACATTTAACAAGGTTAGAGAAGTGTGTGATGTAAGTTCAACAATTGAGACTACTCATTTTTCAGTCTTGTTGACAACATTTTGGTTTGAGTTCACTCATTTTGCAATTGAATATGGATTGAATCCATTGATTCAGAAATGGATTGAGTTACTCTTATGTGTTATTGTGTTTTTTTTTCAATTTAGAGTTTTTTAAATACTGTTCATTGGTGTTTTCTTGCTTAAGTTCGCAAGCAGCTAGTTTTGGCTTGTATATAGCAGTTTTCTAGTAAATATGATTGCCCCATGAGTTTCAAACGTGCTGAAATCACGGATAGTTGGGACATGATAGGAAACCACCTATACATTGTACATATTTAGGTTCAAGTTCTGGAGAAGAGTTTAAGTATGACTGTCACCTTGTTCTAGGTGAGTCCACGAGCAACCAGGCTAGAGGAAATAAGGTGAAAATGAAGTGCTAAGTGTAGGGGTGTGTGCCAAATCACCATTTCAGAGTTTGGAGGGGTCCATGGACTTGGGAAAAAGTTTTCCATGCAAGGAGGAGATTTTACAAAGCTATTTGATGCCAAAACCCCAACTTGTTCATTCACTGCTCGTTAAAGGCCTAGTAAACCCTTCAAAACCCTCATTTTTGGGTTAGTACATTGTACGGTGAAACTAGGGGCCAAAACCAAAAAAATCCTTTAGTGCTAGGTGTATCTTTGAAGAAAATATGAACTTATTTTGGGGTCTTTTGCATCATTTTCCTTCAACCCCTAGAAAACCGGATTTGGAGGCCTAATCGGGGCTCATTCCTTGTAGCCCTTTTCTAGGCAAGATTTTGAAATCGGTAAGAAACCTAATGATTGCAAACAACTAATGGACCCTAAATGAATTCAAAACATGTTAGAAGATACTTGCACACCTCTTCATCATCCCACAATAGCAGTAGGTCAGTTTGACAAGTTGAAGCCAAGAGGCCAGAATTGAGCACCTGAGAAGCATTGTGAATTGATGGGGTTCCTAACCAAAACACCAAAAGAAAAAACCTTAGAATGGTCAAGAATCAAGCCCTAGAAGAGATTGAGAAGGAATTGGAGGTATAGAGTGCAATTAGGCTTGGTGAGTTGGTGGAATTGAGCAACACCAACTAGGTGAAGTGTTGAGCAGGCTTGGTAAACCCCATCAAATTGGTATCAGAGCCTATAAGATTTGGGTGAAAAGAGTTGATGTCCTCAGTGGAATATGTAAGAGACAAAATAATGGTGACCAATGCAGAGTTGGCAAGGAAAGTGGATGATCAGGAGGAAGAGAATAGACTCCTGAAAGAGAAATTGATTGAATTGGAGAGTAAGCTTGGTGCAATTGAAACTAAGGCTGATGAAGTGTTGGTAAAGGTTGAAGGAGAAAAAGGGAAGGGTAAAGAAGTGTTAGAGATAGACAAAGTGCGTGAACCAGATCCTGTTCTAGAGAAAGAACCTTTCCTGAAGGTGTTGAAAGCCTTGAGCGGTAAATCACTAGAAGGATTGCCATTGTTCATTGGTAAGATGGAGGCAGAAGTGGTCTTAGAATGGATAGAAGGTATGGAGAACCACTTTGAATATGAAGGTATAATTGAAGCCCAGGGAGTCATGGTAGACAAGTCCAAGATGAGAGGAGTTGCTCTCACATGGTGGCAATTTGTAAAAGATGAGAGGAAGAAAATGGATGAAGCACCCATCTCTTCTTGGAAAGGGATGCTAGTAAAAATTAAAGAAGTCTACCTCCCTGATGACTATGAAGTGCAAATTCATAGGAAGAGACAAAATTTAAGACAAAAAGACCTTGATGTTAGTAGCTACACGGAGGAGTTTCACAAACTTAGCCTTAGATCTCATGTGGTGGAAGAAGAGAGTCTCAAGGTTGCTAGGTACCTAAATGGTCTACGGTGGAACATCCAAGAAGAAATCAGCCTAATGAGCCCAAAAACAGTCCATCAAACCTTTCAACTTGCCCTTAAGGTGGAGGAAAAACTGAAAAGAAAACATGACTCAAGCAGCAATAGAGGCCATAGGGGAGGCTTTGGAGGAAGAAGTACTGAACAAAGAACACAAGGTGAGTCCAAACTCATAGAGCAGCAAGAGAGTGGCACTAGTAGAGGAGGATTCAATTGAGGAAGGGGATCAAATAGTGGTTCCAAGGGAAGATGTAGTGGACAAGGTAGAGGTTCCTCATATTTTGCAACAATGAAGTGATACCATTGTAACCAACTTGGCCATCCAACATATAGGTGTCCAGAGAAGGGATCATCATCACAAGGTAGTGAAATAATAGTGAACTATCTTCAAGAAGAGTCTTCAAGTAGCATGACCTCAGAGGTTGCCTTAGAGTCAGAAGTAGGTGACAACTTGATGATAAGGAGAACTTTGATCAAAGAACTAGTCAGAGAAGAGCCTAGCCAAAGAAGGTCCTTATTTAGAATCAAATGCAAGACTATGGACAAAGTGTGCAAAGTGATAATTGATTCAGGGTCTATAGACAATATTGTATTAGAAGAGGTAGTGAGTAAAATCAAATTGCAAAGGATACCTCACAACAATCTTTGTAGATTCACTTGGTTAAACAAAGGTCAACATGTTCTAGTCAATGAGCAAGCATGGGTGGATTTTACCATTGGAAGGTATAAGGACAAGGTATTATGTGATGTCCTACCCATGGATTCATGTCATCTCCTATTAGGAAGACCATGGCAATTTGATAGACAAGCTATCCATGATGGAGCCAAGAATGCATACTCATTCAAGAAAGATGGAGTCACATTCAAGATTCACTCTATCCTTGAGGAAGGTGAGAAAAGGGCAACAGGTCCTAATGTTCTTGTGGTAAGTGAAAAATAGTTTTTGAAGACACTTGAGCAAGGTGAAGGTGTAGGATTTGCACTAGTGATGAACCCTAAAGAGGAAGACAAGAAAGATCAGTTAGATTTGCCAAAAGAGGTGCAAGATTTGTTGAAGAAATTCAAAGGCGTAGTAAGTGACGGATAACCAGCCACATTACCTCCTAAAAGAGCCATAAGCCATCAAATAGACTTCATTCCTGGAGCATCCTTACTTAACAAGGAAACTTATAAGATGACTCCCCAACAAAAAGTTGAGATTGCCAAGCAAATCCAAGAGCTCTTAGACCAAGGCCTAATTAGGAGAAGCATTAGCCCTTGTGCTGTCCCTACTATGTTAGCCCCAAAGAAAGGTGGTACTTGGAGGTTGTGTACTGATTATAGAGCCATAAATAGGATCACCATCAGATATAGGTTCCCTATTCCTAGAATAGAAGACCTCATGGATTGTTTAGGGGAAGCTAAGTGCTTTACCAAGAGTGACCTTAAAAGTGGATATCACCAAATTAGGATTAAAGAGGGTGATGAGTGGAAAACAACATTCAAGACAACAAAGGGACTTTATGAGTGGCTTGTAATGTCATTTGGATTATCCAATTATCCAAGCACCTTCATGAGACTCATGAATGAGGTGATGAAGGATTTCATAGGTAAATTTGTGGTGGTATATCTAGATGAAATTCTCATTTTCAGTAAGGATAGGGTGATCATATTACTCATTTGCAAGATGTATTACAAAGATTGTATGATAAAAAGCTAACCATGAACTTGGATAAGTGTGAGTTTGTCAACCAGGATTTGGTTTACCTTGGGTTTGTATTGTCTCAAGGAAACCTAAAGATGGATCCCAGCAAGGTTGAATCCAAAGTAAATTGGCCCACCTAAGTCAACAATAGAGGTGAGAAGCTTCCATGGACTAGCTCAGTACTATAGGAAGTTCATTAGGCAATTCAGTGCCATATGTGCACCAATGTTAGACACCATTAGAGGTGGAATGAAGGAAAATTTTTAGGGGAATGAGGAAGCCAACAAAGGTTTTGAAACCTTGAAGGGGAAGATAGCTACTCAACCGGTGCTAGTGTTGCCTAGTTTTGAGAAATTTTTCATTGTAGAATGTGATGCAAACAATGTTGAGGTAGGTGTTGTCCTAAGCCAATAAGAAAGACCAGTAGCTTTCCATAGTGAGAAGCTAAGTGATTCCAAGAAGAAATACTCCTATTATGATCTTGAGTTGCATGCTTTAGTGCAGGCTTTGAGAAAGTGGAGACACTATCTCCTCCCTAAGGAATTTGTAGTCTATACAGATAACCAAGCATTGAGTTTCCTAAAATCACAAGATAAACTTAGTCATAAGCATATTAAATGGGTGGAGTATATGCAGGCCTATACATTCACCATTAAGCACAAGAAAGGGCAGTTAAACCGGGTAGCTGATGCATTAAGTAGAAGACTTTTGATAGTCCAAGAGATCCAATTGAGAAGCATAGGTGTTGACAATTTCAGAGGCTTATATCCAGAGGATGAAGACTTATCAAATGCCTACAAGGTGTAAAAGGAGTATCAAAACCACTTCCATAGTGAGTATTCTGATTTTGCTTTGCAAAATGGACTATTGTTTAGAGGTGGGCAGCTTTGTGTGTCTAGAGGCTCAATGAGGGAAAATCTCATACAAGAGAAGCATAATGGCAGCCTTAGTTGATATTTTGGATTCAATAAGACTCAAGAGTTGGTTAAAAGGTACTACTATTGGCCAAGGATGAGTCAAGATGTGAAGAAGTATATGGAGACTTGCATAGTTTGCCAAAAGGCCAAAGGTACTTCTACAAATGCCAGTTTATACCAACCTCTTCCTATACCAAATAGACCTTGGGAATGCATTAGTATGGACTTCGTAGTAGGTTTACCAAGGACAAAACATGGATATGACAACATTTATGTCATTGTGGAGAGATTTAGAAAAATGGCTCACTTTGTGCCTTGCAAGACTACTCATGATGCATGCCAAATAGCTCAATTGTTCTTCAAAGAGGTAGTGAGGATACATGGTTTACCCATGAGAATTGTTTCAGATAGAGACTCAAAGTTCATGAGTAATTTTTGGAAGACACTTTGGCAAAATCTTGGCACCAACCTCTCTTTTGGATTAGCCTATCATCCTCAAACAGATGGGCAGACCGAAGTGGTGAATAGGAGCTTGGAAAACTTATTAAGGTGCCTTACTAAGGGATATGGTCAGACATAGGATCAAGTACTCTCACAAGCTGAATATGCATACAATGACACCATGAATAGGACTACCGACAAGAGCCCTTTTGAGGTGGTCTATGGAGTGCACCCAAGAGGAATTTTGGAGTTGAGAGACTTAGGTAGTGCAGCAGCAAGAAGTGGATATGCAAAAGACTTTGCGTAATCAATGAAGGAAGTACATGAATTAGTCAAGACATAGGATTGTCATCGGTTTTCAACATAGCAGACTTAATTGCCTATAAGGGACCAATTCAAAGTTCATATTGTAGTCACTCAGAGGTATCAGATGATGTGAACCACCTTCAATTACCAGCCAAACCAAATCCACAGGCCAAGAAGGTGTTGAGTTCAAGGATCGCCAAGAAGACAAGGCATCAAGCCTATTGGGAGAACCTCATCAAATGGTAGGGTATGTATGATGTTGAATCTACATGGGTGATTGAGATAGAGTTTAAGAAGCTTGGGATTGATCAGAATCTGATTTCCAAAGAGGTGACATGATCTTCTTTTGTTTGGGAGAATGGTGCAAGAGCACCTAGGACTTAGGCAAAATATTTTTCACAATTTTGGCTTGTATTGACCCAAATGAAGTCATTAGTGAATAAGGACTCTAGGAGGGTCCAAGAGATAGTATTTTGTTTCAATGTAGGCCTAGGCCGAGTTAATTCTTCTTAGGTTTGCATTTTTATGTAACTAGTGGGTTTGAGTAGGTGGTTGACCTTCTTGATGGTCAAAAGTGTCAAAAATTGATATAGGAATTAGGGAGGGTTAAATAGGGCTTAGAAATGTTTGAAAATTCATATGTGTTGATTTGGAATAGGTCTTATAGGTTGGAGAGACCAAAAGTGCAAAAATTACAAACTTGCAAAAAGTTGTCATGACAACTTTTGTCTTGAATTGGTTAGTGGTTGAGTTAGGGGTTTTCAAACACCCTAGGAGGACTCCACATGTGGAAAATATATAAATACCCTCTCTTTCACATTTACCAAGGTTAGAGAAGTGTGTGATGTAAGTTCAACAACTAAAAATACTCATTTTCAGTCTTGTTGACACGATTTTGGCTTGATTTCACTCATTTTGCAATTGAATATGAGTTGAATCCATTGATCCAGCAATGGATTGAGTTACTCTTGTGTGTTTTTGTGTTTTTAGTTCAATTTAGAGTTTTATAAATACTGTTCATTTGTTTTTTCTTGCTTAAGTTTGCGAGCAGCCAGTTTTGGCTTGTATATAATAGTTTTCTTATAAATATGGTTGCCCCATGAGTTCCACACATGCTGCCATCAAGTCTAGTTGGGAAATTGTAGGAAACCAACTTTACATTTTAAATATTCAGGTTCAATTTTTGGAGAAGAGTTGAAGTATGACTGTCACCTTGTTCTAGGTGAGTCGAGGAGCAACCTGACAAGAGGAAACAAGGTTAAAATGAAGTGCTAATTGTAGGGGTGTGTGCCAAATCACCATTTTAGACTTTGGAGGGGTCCATGGAGTTGGGATAGACTTTTTCATTAAGGGAGGAGATTTTACAAATCCATTTGATGCCAAAACCCCAACTTGTTCATTCACTGTCGGTTAAAGTCCTAGTAAACCCTTCAAAGCCCTCATTTTGGGGTTAGTACATTGTACGGTGAAACGAGGGGCCAAAACCACAAAAATCCTTCAAGTTTAGGTGTATCTTTGAATAAAATCCAAATTTATTTAAGGGTCTTTTTCATCATTTTCCTTCAAGCCCCAGAAAACTGGATTTGGAGGCCAAAGTAGGGCTCATTCCTTGTAGCCCTTTTCTAGGCAAGATTTTGAAATCGGTAAGAAACCTAATGATTCCGAACCACTAATGGATCCTAAATGCATTGAAAAAAATTTAGAAGACACCTCCACAAATTTGCATCATCCCACAATAGTAGGAGATCAGTTTGACAAGTTGAAGCCAAGAGGCCAGAATTGAACACCTGAGAAGCACTGTGAATTGATAGGGTTCCTAACCAAAACACTTGAAGAAAACACCTTAGAATGGTAAAGAATCAATCCCTAGAAGAGACTGAGAAGGACTTGGAGGTCTAGAGTGCAACTAGGCCTGGTGAGTTGGTGGAATTGAGCAACACCAACTAGGTGAAGTGTTTCAATCTTTAAGTATTTCAATTTTTAAGATCAATTGTGAGAAATTTTAAAAATTGAGAAAAAGAACATCCACTTTAGGAACTTTATGTGGACTCAACTTCTTTCAATGACATGTATACGGTATGGATTCCACCATCCAACAAGTTGTGTTATGTTGGGTGATCCATATATTTGTATGCTAAACAATCACAACTAGCAAGCCACACTATATTAGGTGACCAATTCCTTAAGAAACATAAACAAGAACAAAAAAAAAAACTAGAAAGACACACTCTACTATATAATAAATTCTTTATGGAATGTAAACAACAATAGAGATCAAAATAGCAAGCCATGTCGTACTAGTTGATGATGATGAGTCATATGAAATGGATGTCATTGGCTAGAAATTTATGTTATATTGGTTGAATCATATACAATCAAAACCTTAGGGAATGTAAAAATGGATCACACTAATAGCTCACACTATAGTAGATGATCAAGAGAAGTCATATACCACAAAAATTGTAAGAGATAGATTTGATTATCACACCTTAGGGGGTGTTATGCAACACAATGCCACCACTTACGGGGCACACCAAAGAAAATAATACACAAAAAGGAAATGATATACTCCCCTTTATATGTTATCATATTTTTATACTAATACCTCAAGGATAAGAGAGAGATCCATATCAAGAAAACACACCTTCAACATGAAGAAGAGATACACAATAATGATGCATGCGTCCAAGTGAGTAACATATCCTTATGAATGATGTACACACCTCTAAGAAAGGAAGGAATCATCACAAATGATATATACGTATTTAAATAAGGGTAAAGGGATCCTTATCAAGGATATACATTTTGAAACAAAGAGAATGGATTCTCATTAGGGATACATACCTTCCAAAAAGGCAAATATGGGGTAATTATTGTCTAAGAATACCTACCTTCTTAAAAAGAAATTAGGAATCCCTCCTAGCAAACTAGTTCAAACCGTATCTAGCAGCTTTCTAGTTCTATAATGTAAAAAAAAAATGTACCATATAATGTGTAAAACTGGTTTGAGTGAATATATGAAACCAAGGAATCGTAAACTTGAAGATCTATTTATTAAAGTGTAGGAAGCATATAAGTGAGAACTAAAGAGTATAGCGATGGGAAGATTAATAGATTAGTATATATTGTGCAACTTTTAAGAATGAAATAGGTATTATATATATATAATCTAAAATGAATGCATAAACATGAGAATGAATTATAAATTCTAGAGAATCCCTTAATTACATAATATATTCTAGCATCACATTTAGTACATCATCATATAATTTATATATAGATTAAACTTATTGTATGGACATTTTCTTATTTCTAATGAGAGAAACTATATATGGTGAATGCAAGGGAGTTGAATATTTTTATGGATTTTTAAAATTTTAATTAACTTTGTATTTTAGTCTTCACATTGAAAATTTATATTTTCCTCGAAAAGAATTGTTCAAATTATATCACATAACACATTCTCATATCTTGATATAGGTAAACAAAAAGATCAAGAATATTTAGGAATATTTATCGAGTGCTTTTAATGAAAAGTGATTAACATGAATAATATACTTTTACTAAAGAAATTTTTTTTAAAATGTTGTTCCTAAAATTACATGATTTTAACATAATATTTTATTAAAAAAATTTAAAAATAATTATAATTATAGCTAACTATTTTTCTATATGTACTTTAATTAATGTACAAAATCAAAATAACATTATAATAAAATTATTATCTTAGAAATTAGATTAATTTTATAACCATTAATTTATATTCTTCAAATATATAATATTTTTCAACTAAATACATATATCTTTGATGAATAATTTTTAATAAAAAATTTAAAATATTTTATTATAATTTAAAAGGTTGTTCATTTTTGTGTAAGCTCATAAAATATCTATTTAATACAATTCTAGTTTATCACATTCTCTAAGTCAATTATGTGACTTTTATTTGTTGGGAAGAGTCGCTCTAAAAGAAATTTAGTCAGTAAAAAATTTTATGTGACTTTCATTTTATTTAGTGGGAACAATGGTCGGTAATGACTAGAAATGCACACAACATTTGGTTTGATCATGAATACTTATAATTTGTTGCCTAGAAAATGTTTGGAATATGCAATTGAACATTCAATTTGCATTCATTCTTAAATCGACATGTCTTTTGCCATCTTGAACAATGGAAAGACAAATGCATCACACAATGAACTTTCTAATTTTGAATGGATAGTTTAGTTTTGTTGTGACAACTAGTGGTTGTGTTTCTTCTAAATATAACAATTGATTGGTATGTGTTAAGTGAACTTTGTATTTATAGATGATTATAAAATAAATATATTAATAATATTTTATATTACAATAATAGTATACTGATTTTTAATGAAATATATTATTGAGAAATAAATAAGATTAATCAATTGATGTAAATAGGTGATGATTCTTAATTTTTTTTACATGCACGAATTTAAAAAATTAAAAAGATGAAGAAATCATTAATTGAAATATCAATAATCTAAGCGGTATCATAGTTGGGAAGTTTACCAAGTCTAGATTGTGACTTTGTGATTGTAGAGTTAGGTTGCATCTAGCATCATGACAATAAGAGCTCTATGAAAGAAAGAATCCATACAAAGGGTAGTTGTAAGTTGATATAATATTTGTAGAGCACTTTTAATTCACTCAATACTTTGTCGAATTCTAAAATAGTTAACCTAGGCTCAATTTTTATATACAAAATATCATCTATTTCATCCATTATTTTTTAAATCTAATAGAATTACATACTTGTAATGAGGTAATATAATATTATTTTAAAAATTGGTTCATTCAAATCATTCAATGTTTCAATTAACACTTTGTATTTCAAAAAAATCCAAAGGTAAAATGTTGGAAGCAATAAAGAAAAGCCAAGTATATTTAATGGTCAAAGTTCTAGGAATCCAACCTATATATCTCTTGTTTGTTGGGATTACCATCAACCTTGTAAATATTTTGTGAGTAGTGACATGTACACTTAGCTCAACCCCTTCAAAAGCCCATTTTAACCCACATACTTGATATTTATTAAATGGAAACCTATAGCTACACATGGAACAAACAAGTTAGATAAAACATGATACTTGTTGTTTTCTCATGACATCTTTTCTACATTGATATTCTCTGTTCTGAATCTGATATAGCAGTGCATGCACAGTAGGAGTAGGTTTATGTATGTAGGAGTAACCCGGAGCTCTAATGAAATTATTTTTCTCTTTATTTCAAGTCATCTCATGGAGTGGACAATGGGATGCTTGGATCTACGAAGCTGACCAGAAGACCCTTCTCCAGAACTCATCAACCTATTCAAGCAATGATGGGTTCTTTCTTTCCCTTCTTCCTACATTCTTCTATTCCATTTCTGTTTGCATTTCTATGATCAATGTGATCTTTTCTCAGCTATTCCCACGACTTGTGTGGGATCTTCTGAATAGTTTTCTCTTTATAAATAAAGATATATTACATGCAGATGTTTTCTTTCTTGATTCATATATTTCATATTGGAAATAAGATACTTGTATGGCATACATTTTTTTAATAAAGATAGTAAACTTGGAAAAAAATTGTGTACCTTTTCTCTGCAATACACAAGACCTATTGTAGGTCACCAAGATTTTTAAGTGTGATAAAATTTTGGTAACATTACCACCTAAACGTTTGTATATTTTTTTAATGGTTTTCGAGGTATTGTGTTTAGTGGAAAATTAATTATTATTTATTTTAAGTTAACTCCATGATTAAATGCATTTTAGTCAAAGCACTACTACTAATGGAAGGGTAACAAAATTTTGAATACTTATCTCGATTAAACATCACCTCAAATTTTGTACTTCATTTTCTTAATTGCTTTGGTAGGTTTTGTCAATAGAGAAAACATTAAAGTGTTCTTTATTTTAAAGTAAAATCCATGATTAAACATAATTGATTCAAATTAGTTTCAATAATGAATGGGTAACCAAAATTCCAATGTTTGACCATTGTAAACATTACCTAAAATATTGTAGAATATTTTTTAAAACAGTTTAATAAATTTTGTCTTTAGAGGAAGTTTTAAGTGTTTTTTTTAATTTTGAAAGGAACTTCATAACTAAGTTCATTTGGGTTAAAGTAGTTCTAGTAGTATATGGGTTAAAAAGTTCAAATTCTTGACCAATGTAAATGTCACCTTAAATTTTATTTTAGATATTAATGGATGGGTAAGAAATTTTTCAAAGCTTCCAATCTTACAAACATCGCATACAAATTTGAGGCAATGTAGTACTAGTACTAGATGGGCAAGGAAAGTTTCAATGTTTCATTCCTATAAGGATTACATGAAATTTTGATCTACTATCTAGTAGGTTTGTCTTTAGAGTAAAGTTAAGTTTACTTAATTTTGAATAAAAAGCTATGGTTAAATGCATTTGATACAAAGTCGTGCTAGTAATGGATGGATAACAACGTTTCAATTTTTGACCATGCTAAATATCATTTTAAATTTTGAGACAAAGTAATACTAGTATTGGATAGGCAAGGAATGATCGAATGCTTCACCACTGTAAACATCACTTGAAATTTTGTATTATGTTTTTCATAATTGATTTGATTAGTTTTCTCTTTAGAATAAATTAGATGTTTTTTATTTTAAAAAAACTGCATGATTAAATACATTTTAATAAAATAATACTTACAATAAATGAATAAAAAAAATATAATATTTCATCGTATTAAAAATCAAAAAATCATAAAGTGAAATTATTTCAAATCACTACTCCTAAAATATAAATGAATATATTTGACTCAAAATATACTAAATTAAACCTTGGTAAAATATTATTTTCTTATCATTTTCTTTCTTTATCATTGAGATAATAGAGTTGTTCACCACACACCATCTACTATTTTGTTTTGGTAATTTTGTCTTTACAAAAAAAAAAAAAATTCTTAATTTTGAAAGAAACTCCATGATTAAATGCGTGAGTTAAAATAATACCTATAATAGATGAATAAGAAAATTTCCAATATTTCATCTTATTAAAGCCTAAAAATAAAAATAAATAACATGCTAATTAAAATGTTCATTTTCATAGAAGTGATTTTTTTTGTCAAATCATACCTTATTTAATGATAAAGTTTATATTGTAGGCATCTAATAGTATTGAGTTCAAATCTTCTACAGTATTAACAAGAGACACAAAGCGTTGAGTTCCTATCATCAATATGGTTAGTTTAGAGTAGTTGAAAGTAGAGATGCAATAGAGGGGGAGAGGAAGATAGAGAACAATAGATAGAGATAGAGATAGGTAGAGGGAGAAATAGAGAGGAAGAGGCGGAGAGATATATAAGGGTAGAGGGATAAAGAGAAAGAGATAGATAAATGTGTGTGTGTGTGTGTGCGTGTGTGTGTGTAGAGAGAGAGAGAGAGAGAGAAGTATATATGTTGTTTGCTTTAATTTTAACAATAGCATGTCGAGGAAGCCCATGATGAGTTGTGCAATATGTATGAGAAGTTAGATTAAGTTTAACATTTAGGAAAGAAAAAAAATCAATTGTATTTTTTTTAAAACGTTTTATGGATATTATTATTATTAGCTAGTTTTCTTATAAGAAAAAAGATTATTTCTATAAATCTAGATTAAACAAATAAATAAAAATAATTATCTAATAATTGAGCTAGGATGGATAATCGAAATTGAATTATGTATTATAATTAAATAAAGGGATAGGTGTACGTAGTTTTAGAATCGATGATAAATAAATGTGGTAGGTGTTGGTTGGAATATTTTTTCATTGTTGAAAGATTAGTTATTTTAGTTTGATGAATGTTTCAAACTCTAAATTGAAATTATGAACCAAAGTCAACAAAAATTATACTTATTATCCCTATTTAATCACATTAAAAAATTGAAATTAGACTTGTATAGTGTAGTATGTAATCATTAGATGTGAAATTGAAAAAAATATTGTATAGAGAAAATAAAAAAACTATTCCCTATAACAGTGGGCCAAAATATGAGGACTAATTGACTATTAATTCATTAATTAATTAAAGTTTGTGAAAATGTATTTGTTAGAAATATTAAATTGAAAAGAAATAATTAAAGTTAAGATATTATATTATAATATTATATACATCTTTTTTAATAGTATATTATTATTATATAATATTTAAACAAATTATTTTCATTATATTTAAGAAAATTATATTACTAAATTACATAAGGATTACCCCAATTTAACTTTTATATTTTTAATGTTGTCCAAAGGCGCCCGTTTCCACTATGACTTTGAATTTTCGGCAATGAAATTTCGGCCATAACAAGAATATTCCAAGAAACGAAAAAAAATTAAAGAACGGAGGATTGCACTGGGACCGCCATGCTTACCCATCTCTTTCACTCATCTACTACGACCCTGAATTTCTGCTGTGTGCTGGACTGAACCCATACAATACGGCAATGAAATTTGTAGGAAACATATTTTCTTAATATTAAAATATGACTTTGAAGAGTCTACCGGTAGAAAAATAATTTACAACTATGTAGATGTGAACATTGAATATTATTTGGAAGTCAGTTTGCTATGGCCAACAATAGTAGCTTTCTAGAAAATGTCCTCAACACGCGCTGAACAGTCAGTTTGCTATGGAATTGATTTGTGTCTTGACGTCCGTCATTTTTATAGATGGAGATTATAATCTAATTTAGAATTATTTTTGTTATTTTGACTTCCTTAACAAATTGGCCCAAACTTATATCTCTTTTTTGGAAGTCGTGTTGAAATAAGCATGAAAATGTGATTTGCACATTATAGTATTACATGGAAAGGCAAACCACAA
The DNA here is from genome assembly GCF_030272615.1 of Cryptomeria japonica. Taxonomy (NCBI): domain Eukaryota; kingdom Viridiplantae; phylum Streptophyta; class Pinopsida; order Cupressales; family Cupressaceae; genus Cryptomeria; species Cryptomeria japonica. The sequence continues at coordinate 634,679,029 of NC_081412.1, forward strand.
ATCATATTTAGTCATCTAATTAATTAATTTTGATCCAAACTAATCCATACTAAAATCTAATTAAGAACATCAATACAACATTACTATCACATCCTCATAAGATTATACGAACATTTATTAAAATTAGAACATACTAGCATATTGTAAGATTTTTCTTTTTAATTTATAATCAAAAGTTATCAACATCAAATTTGATAAGTGTCAAAATTTGCCAACACCAAATTTGATCACAAAAAATATTTTAACCTCATAATACTTGCATTTCAATTACTATCACAATTAATTAATCTATAATTAATTTCTTGTTAGTATACAATTTATTGTGTTAGCTTAAATTATTATTATTTTTTATTAGATTTAAGAATAAGAATTACAAAAACCAATATCTGAAACATTTAGAAAAAAAGTACCAAAAGATGAAGGTAAGCATGGTTGGGTGCGCGAGGAGAAGAAGAGTGTAATGTTGAAAGGGGAGTGTGTAGCAATGCATGGAGACAATGGAAAACCTGTGTAAAGGTGAAGAAACAAAAAAATCAGTAACCACACCTTTTTAGACAACTGAAATGAAACAACAGCAATGTGAAATTTATTTATTTATTTTTTTGGAATCTGGGGTGTCCCACAGGAGATAGCCTCTCGATTAATTATAATAATATATTGATTTGTAGTGAAATATATTATTGAGAAAGAAATGAGATTAATTATTTGATGTAAGTAGTCATTCTTAGTTTCTTTTATATGTATGAATTTAAAAATTTAAATAGATGAATAAATCATTACTTGAAATGTCAATAAATATGAATACTATTGTAGTTAGGAATTTTATCAAGTAAAATTTAGATTGTCACTTTTGTGATTGTTAATATAGGTTGCATCTAACATAATAACAATGAGAGCTATATGAAAGCAAGAAGCCATACAAAGGGCAATTGTAAGTTGATACAATATTTATAGAGTACTTTTAGTTCACCCATTTACTTTGTACAATTTCAAAATAGTCTACCTAAGCTCAATTATTATAGACAAAATATGATCTATTTCATCCAATATTTTTTAAATGTAATAGAATTACATACTTGTAATGAGGTTATATAATATTGTTTTCAAAAATAGTTCATTCAAATCATTCAATGTTTCAATTAGCAATCTGTATTTGAGAAAGGTCCAAAGGTACAACAAAATAAAGCCAAGTATATTTAATGGTCAAAGTTCTATGAATGCAATGTATATATGTCTCATTTGTTATGATTAAGGTGCCATTAACCTTGTAAATCTTGTATAATTAATTATTCCTTCTGTTTGTAAAATTCCATAATGGAATATGTACTCACTAAGAAATGGTCTTATTTCAGCTACATTTAGATCTCAATACCTAAAAAGGGGTGTGGGGGCACTTACCCCCCACTACTGTTGTCCCTCCAAGATTTTCCCTAGCAGGGGTTCTAGGATAGTGCTCCCAAATGGAATTTTTTAGAAAATTGCATTGTAAAATTATATAATTTTTTAGTCAATCTAAATCATTCATCATTAGGTCATAGAAATTATGGTAGGATTCGTTTCCTTAGAAGAAAACACATTTTAATGAGGGCATTGTATTAAGATTGTGACAAGACAGAAAGTTCAGATAAAAGAATAGACGATGTTGAAATAAAGACAAAAAGTGAAGTGTGTTAGTGATTTATTGTAAACTCTATTGAAATTTATATAGACCAGTGCACATCTCTTCTTGTGTTTATTTTCTTCTCAAAAATATATTTCCACATAAATATTATATTTTTCGTATATTCTTTTATTTCCTTTGTTTTCCCTAATTTGTTTTCCTATTATCTCTATTTGGTTATGCATTGGATCAATAATTATAATTACTAAAACTAGATTATCATTCTATAGATGTTTACCTTTATTTCAAACTTTATTTACTTTGAAGAAGTTCATAAATGAAACTTTAAAACTTTTCTTCCATGTTCCTTTTCAATATTTACCTCAATCTAATTTGCTTTTCTATTTTTGGTTTATCTTAATTTTTCCTTAGCAAAGATTTTAGTCTTTACGATATTTCCTTTAAATAAGGGTTTGTGAACTTCATCCTACGGAGGGGAGGAGATGTTCAATTGCTCAAGAACATATTGTAGAAAGATCACCCACAAATCAAGATATTTAAATTTTGAAATAGACATAAATTTGGTTGAACTATATTACCTGATCCAAAAAAATGATCCTCTAATATATCATATTTGTAAATTAAAAAAATATATTAATAGGAATCGTTAGAGATCAAAATAAATTATAATAAAACATAATAAATTTTAAAATAAAAATCAAATAATACAAAAAATTAAATTAAATACTATAATTTTTAAAATAATAAAATGTACAATTTCATCCCTTAAAATTACATTTTACACATCAAATTATTTAATAAAACAAAAACACTTAAAAAAAACTTCATATACACCGATGAAGAAAAAACACAAATACACTAGAAAAGCTAAAACCAAGGAATCATTTTGAATTTCATATATTACCCCTTGAAATGTTTCTGTCATCATTAACACCAACAATTTCTAACACACCTCATGCTAATAAATTTGCATCGGCCATATACTAAAAGAAAACTTTGTCATTATACTAACAAAACCCTCTATACAGTTGTATCTACTTTGATCTATTAACCTCTTATACACCCATCAATAGCTAAAATTACAACATCATAAAAATCGAAGGCTCTCTTTCTCACCCTCTTATTTAAAGTCAATACTCCAATCACAACAGAGAATCCCAAACCATAACTCAATCCAAGTCCGACTGCCCATCCTATCATTTCACCATCTGAATTCTTTGCTTCACCAATTCTCTCAATACTTTTGCAGTTGCCATAGCCAGAAGAGTTGTTGCAGACGCTTATATTGGTAAATGGAATCCCACTTAGGTTAAGATTGCCTAAGTAGGACGACTCCCCAAAAGTTAGGAACTGTCCTCCATGGGGTACCTTTCCATCAAGCATGTTGTAAGATAGATTCAAGAACTCCAAATAACTCAGGAACTCAAGTTCTAAGGGAATGTTGCCATTCAACCTGTTTAGCGAGAGGTCCAGAGACTCTAGTTGTTCCATGTGTCCCAATGTTTTTGGGATTCGGCCACTGAGATGATTCCTTGAAAGGTTAAGGGCTATCAAGCCTTGAAGAGATCCCGTTTTAAAAGGAATGCTCCCTGATAAACTGTTGTTTGAAAGATCAATACATTTAAGAATAAAGAGAACTTTCACAAATTCAACATCCCAGCCTTTCCAGGAAATTTTGATCTGATTTGTATATGTAGCACCACCTGAACTGTATTCTTCGAGATGGTTTGAATTATTCTGCGATGCATTGACCATTGCAAGCAGGTTTGTAAGGTTGCTTGGAATAGCTCCTGAAAGGTGGTTGCCAGAAAGATCCAGAATTTGAAGATTCGGAAGGCCAATTACCTGGCGTGGGATACTGCCATGAAAATGATTAGACCTTAAGACCAACACATGCAGCTGTGATAGCTTTCCAATCCACTGGGGAAGGGTGCCTTCCAAATCATTATTTCCCAAATCCAATACTTGCAGAGATCGGCCTTCTGAAATGGATGAGGGAATAACTCCTCTCAAATGATTACCATTGAGCTTCAATGTATGCATGTTTGTAATGTTGCCCCACTCTGCTGGCAATTTACCTTCCAGATGATTTTCTGCCAAATCTAGAACACTAAGAGAAGAACAATTCCTGGTTAAATGAGGAGGAATGACACTGCTCAGCGTATTTTTTGAAAGGTCAAGAACCTGCAAATATGGAGTGCAAATAGAATCTGGAATCGCTCCGCTGAGGTTATTCCGCGACAAGGATAAGAACCTTGCATTTTCAAGATACGCACCGATGTGACTAGGAATAGAACCATTAAACTGATTCATCGACAGATCTAGCAGATAAGCTCCAGCGAGAGGAAGATGAAGAGAACCTTCTAGGCTATTATTGTGCAAATCTAGAGAGTCAATATACATAGGTAAGGTTTGTCTAGATGGCAATGACCCAGTTAATTGATTACAGCTAAGGTTCAAATCATAAAGGCTGGGTAAGTTCCATATCCAAGATGGAATATTTGTTTGGATACTGTTAGCAGATAGGTCTAGATATTCCAAGTCGTATTGGGTCACAAGAAACGATGGAATTCTATCTAAATTGCAAGAACCTAATGCCAAACCGGAAAGCGTAAACTCCGGAATCCATGTTGAATCAATGTTTACAGTTAACTGATTGTAAGAAAGATACAGCCTATAAAGACTAGTGAGATTATCGAATACGGAAAGGGAAATGAGGCCGCTTAAACTATTGGAGTGGAGCAAAAGGCTTCTTAAGTTAACAAGATTTGAAATTGTAGATGGAATCTTACCATTCAATTCGTTCGCATTAAGGTCAAGACTAACAAGGGAAGAAAGTGAGTCCAATGAAGCTGGGATTACCCCAGTTATCATGTTGTAGGACAGGTCCAATTCAACAAGTTTAGAGAGATTGAGTATGGAGACAGGAAACTCACCTTCAATAGAGATATCACACAGATAAAGACTCTTCAAGGACGACACATTCCCTATAGCAGATGGAATCCCACCTTCAATTCTGGTATCTGATAGATCAAGACTTTGCAAGGACAACAAATTCCCTATAGAAGCTGGAATCTCACCTTCAATCCTGGTATCTGATAGATCAAGACTTTGCAAGGACAACAAATTCCCTATAGAAGCTGGAATCTCACCTTCAATTCTGGTATATGAAAGACGAAGATGCTCCAAGCATGAGATATTCCATATAGCAGATGGAATTCGGCCCTTGATGGCTGTCATTGAAAGACCAATGCTGGTTAGTGACAAAGAAGACTTTCGTTGTCCAATGAAAGAAATGTCTCCTCCAAGATTCTCATTCCAAGAGAGATCAAGAGAGAGCAAGCGCCCAGTCACATTTTCAAACCAAGCTGGTATATGTGCTGACAAATAGTTGTCTGATAGATCCAGATGAAGCAGAGAGGTGAGGTTGAGAAGGGAATTGGGAATTTGTCCTCCAAGCCCACAGTCAGACATGCTCAGTTGTTGGAGGTTGGATAGACTGCCAACAGCTTCACCCCACTCTTTGCTTGCAGAGATGTTCACTTCAGCAAGAGAGAGGTATTCCAAGCTCGCCAGATTTGATAAGCTTTCCAAACTCACATAAAATTCCCATACAGAATCCAGAGAGGAATAATTTTCATAACCAGCAAATGACAAGTCAAGAAAAGTGAGATTCTTCAACTTTCGATTATGGGGAGGACTGAATTTACCCTTGAAGAGGTTGTGACTGAGATCGAGGTGCTCCAACCGTGCAAGTTGGAACAGCGATGAACTGATGTTACCTTCCAAATTGAATCCACTCAGATCCAGTCGAGAAACATGGCCTGTGCGGAGATTACAACTGACTCCTCTCCACGTGCAGCAATTGAATCCGTGCCAGGAAGTTAGAGTGTTATACTCATCTACAACGGCTGCCTTGAAATCCAGGAGAAGATTTCTTTCAGGGAAGGGGCATGCAATTGCAGGGGAAGTGAAGCAGCATAATATTGTTATAATTGCAAATGCAACTCTGCCACATGAAAACATAGCTTCCATTGTTTTGGAAACTAAAATTCTTATTATCTTTAGTTTGAAAGAAAAGAGATGATCAGAAATCATGGGAAAAGAATGATGAATATATCGCTAACTGTGGTTATAAAGTGTTGTTGTGTGAACAGTGCCGCGTAATATTTTTGTCATTTTCAATGGGTGGAAAAGTCATGTGAAGGTAAGGCCTAACAAATTTTCTTGAGCGATATTTTCAATTTGAATGTGATGGGTATCGTGTAAAACAAGAATATGGCGTGTCAATATAGAAAATTAACTAGGTAAATTGTGATTATATACATTTCAATTATTTTCAACATTGACGACAATTTTTATTAGACTTAAATTTCGTGCATTTCCTTTCCACAAATATTCGTATCGACCAGGAAAAGCTTTCACATAAAATTGAGATCGCTGGAAAACATAGACCAGATCATACGACTTACACAAAAATAGAATATACTTAAAAAATAGAACATAGTTAAAAAATACAACAATAATAAATAAATTAGGGGCACAAACTAAATTTACTTTGAATGAAAAGAGATGATCAATATATCGCTAACTATGGTTAAATATTGTTGTCTGAAGAGTGCCATGTCTGCAAAGAAAGCGTGTCACATTGACACAGTAACATTTTTGTCATTTTTGTGTATTTTCAATGGGTGGAAAAGCCATGTGAAGGTAAGGCATAACAAATTCGGGGGTCAAACAAGAAAATGCTGTGTCAATATGGAAAATTAACTATATATTTTTCTTTCCTTATTTCCAACATTGACTGACAATTTTTAATAGACTTAAATCTCATCCATTTTCTTTCCACAAATATTCCTATCGACCAGAAAAATCTTTCACATAAAGTTGAGATCGCTGGAAAACACAAATCAGATCATACGACTCACACAAAAATAGAACATACTTAAAAAATACAAGAATAATAAGGAAATCAGGGGCATAATCTCAATTTTCAGAGTTTAGATGTTTTCAAGCAAAGAATTTTTTTTTAAAATATATGTTGAATATCAAAGAATTTTTTTAATTGTGGTTTAATCATGTGATCTTTGAACACTATGTTATATTTTATAACAAGTTAAATTATATAAAATTTAATTATATATCTGAATAATTTTGCATAAATTTTAACTGTTTATCATTATAAAAATTATATAGGTAATAGAGTTTTGATAAAAAAAAAATAGTTTTATTTTATGATTAAAAAATTAAATATGATTATATAGTAATTAAATTCTAATATATATATATATAAATTGTTTGTGAATCACATATATTAAAAAAAAAATCATACATAGAGTAGAAACATCATTTTTGTCGAAACTCATCCAAGGATTGGCAATAAAATTTCAAATTGCTTTTTTTCTTTAATTTTACTAATGTTTATATTTATCCATATTGAAATAGAAAAGATTGTATATTCGTGTCCTCTTCTTTTATGTTTTAGGCCTAATTTGATTAGGTTATCTTTTAGGTATTGATTAGTATATGTCCTGACATGATTTTACATCGAATTTCAATGATTTTATCATAATCTCATTCTATCTCCATGCATCTCAAAGGTATGAACATAATCAATAATCTCCACCATTAGTTAGCATGATTTTTTCATAGTCCATGAAGAATTGATATTATTACTTTTGATTTTAACAATGCATATTTATGAATCAGCAATTTGATTTTAACTAAGTGTGATCCAAAATTTTCATTGAAAAAAAAAAAAACAATTAAAACCAAAAGTAATCATATCAAACCTCCACCATTCATCATCCTATATTAGACCCACAAATGCATAATTCATGTAGGTCACTTGCATGGATACATATTTGAACCTAACAATTTAAAATTCCATTTGATAATTTCATCCCTTTTTAACCATTATTATTCAATTAAAGTCTAATTTATTCCACATTACAACCTAGGTTAGTGTTTGTAAGGACTAATTTCACTTCATTTAAATTATCATGAGATAATCAAAATAATATTTACATGTAAACATAATAGAAAGATCATGTAACATCCTAGTAAGGGCATCATTAGCTTGCAACATTATTCTAGGTGTCCTACATACTTGCTTAATGTCTTTAATCCTCATTCATCACCATTAATTTAGTCTACTTAATGCACTATCTAATAAGAACATAACCCTTTCTTACTAAGTTCATAGAACTGGTGTCTATAAACACCACCCTACTTGATTCATGTGGTACTAAAGAAGATTATGCACTAGTTTTTTTTTTTTTTCGATGGATAATAGGTCGTGTGCGAATAATTGTATTAATAAAATGAAAATACATGAAAGTATACAACCTGATTCAATGTGGGAACTGGTAGGAAAGAATTGAGCAAAGAAAACCTTCAGTCATGCCCAAGGAAAAATAACTCTTGGAAATAATCAGGTAATAAAATAAATGGTCAGATGCCAATAAAGAAAATTACAATTGATAATTCCTGTCGAGAATACCATACTCATTCCATCACTAATGGATTCATAATTTGACTACAATGGAGTAATATTCTGCTTATATTGAGATGGTGTTGTTCTGAGTAAGACATGATGATGACCTCCAACTGAATCTTGCAGAGTCAGATTGCCAAAATAGAAACCACATTCTTCTTGCACACTGTTAGGCTAGTTTGAATGAAGAATTATGAGCAATTGTAACCCAAAATTGATAAATTCCTCTGTTTTGTCTTAATACCAACATTTCCATAGATTTCCACTATGACAACATACCCAAAGATTTCAAAACAAGATAGATCGATATACTCTCAAACCTGCCTGACAAAAGCTTACCGACGCATAGAAGAGAAATCAAGGTAAGCAAGACCCAAAGCAAGATTTAGCTGCCAAATCTAAGTATCCATAACATAACCTAGTCTAGCGCCGTGATAGCCATAGACAAATTTAGGAGACCTAGCCATGAAAAATTAATAAAAGAAGCGAGAATCCCAACCTACATCTACCTACAAGGATGAGAGGATATAGACAAATATATATACAAAATAAAAGATATATATATATATATATAGATATACATATCCATATATATATGTATATATACATACATAAATATACATATATATATATATATATATACATCCCGACTATACTATGCTGGGACAAATTCCATCTCTCAAAAGTTGGTCTCTTTTCCTCGGCTGCAATACAAAGGAAGGGTTCTCACTGCAGAACAGTTCAAACTTAGAGGTTACGAAGGGCCTTCAATCTGCCTCCTATGTAAGGAAAATGAGGAAACTTAGTCAATTCATGTGAAATGAATACCACAATGCTAAATGCCATACAATACGCGCATGTTGTCCAAAGGCACCCATTTTCGCTATGACTTTGAATTTTCCAAACCCATGTCATACGGCAATGAATTTTCTTCATCTTACATACTTCTGCCATGAATGCACATGATAAGTGAGAGGAAAGAAGATTCCAAGAATTGAAGAAAATAGATTTGATAAATGAAATACAAAACCCATGTGCGAGGAAAGAAGATTCCAAGAAACAAAAAAAAAATAAAGAACGGGGGATTCCAATGGTGCTTACCCATCTCTGTGCTTTTGATTGAACCCACGAAATACGGCAACGAAAAAAGGATTGTTTACCCATAAAATCAAATCATGTGTTATGATGACATTTGACACATACTATTTGACTCGACTCCAAAAGCCAACTAGCAAACGTCCTCAACACGCGCTGAACATTCGTATTCCTGACAATAATAGGAATTAATTTTAATTTTGAGGAATTAATTTTATTTGAAATTTAATGAATTTGGAATTGATTTTTGTATCATCTATGTCTTGACGTCCCTCATTTTTACGGAAAGAGATTATAATCTAATTTATAATTATTGTTGTTATTTTGACCTCCTTAACAAATTGACCCAAACTTATACCTCTTTTTTGGAAGTCGTTGTTGACATAAGCATGGAAATGTGATTTGCACATTATAGTGTTGCATGGAAAGGCAAACCTTAAGTCATTTGTAGCCATCTAATCAATTAGTTTTGATCCAGATCAATCCATACTAAAATCTAATTAAGAACATCAGTACAACATTACAATCATAGGATTATATGAACATTTACTAAAATTAGAACATACTAACATATTGTAAGATTTTTCCTTTCAATTTATAATCAAAACTTACCAATATCAAATTTTATAAGTGTCAAAACTTGCTAGTATCAAATTTGATCACACAACATATTTTAACCTCAAAATACTCACATTTCAATTACTATCACAGTTAATTAATCTATAATTAATTTCTTGTTAGTATACAATTTATTGTGTTAGCTTAAATTATTATTGTTTTGTATTAGGTTTAAGAAAGAGAATTGTAAAAAGCAATATCTGAAACATTTAGAAAAAAAGTACCAAAAAAATCCTCATCAATCTTCGATGTCTTACACATATTTTTCCTAGTAGCTTTCAGAAATAAATAAATTAGATCAAAATATGGTGACCATACACATGTATTGTATGCTCTTGAAACATATAATTTTAAATAGTAGTTTTTAGAAATGCTTTCTAAAAATCAATTTATATCATTTGGGTATTAAAATAAATTACATGTTTGAAAACTAGACTTGGAGTAATACATTTCATATTTCTAAACTTTTCCAAGATTCAATCTTTAAGTATTTCAATTTTTTAGATCAATTGTGAGAAATTTTAAAAATCGGAAAAAATAACTTCCACTTCGGAACTTTATGTGGACTCAAATTCTTGCAAGAACACATATACGATATGGATTCCACCAGCCAACAAGTTATGTTATGTTGGATGATCTATATATTGCTATGTTAAACAATCACAACTAGCAAACCACACTATATTAGGTGACCAATTCCTTAAGAAGAATAAACAAGAACAAAAATCAAACTAGCAAGACACACTCTACTATATAATGAATTCTTTATCAAGTTTAAACAACAATAGAGATCAAAACAACAAGCCATGTCATACTAGATGATCATGATGAGTCATATGAAATGGATGTCATTGGCTAGAAATTTATGTTATGTTGGCTGAATCATAGACAATCAAAACCTTAGGGAGTGTGAAAAAGGATCACACTAACGGCCCACGCTATACTATCTAATGATCAAGATAAGGCATATACCACAAAAAATGTTAAGACTCATACGAAAGAAGCAACCAGAAGAGGTGAAGAAAATTGGTTGAACATGCACAAAAATAGAGAGGGTTAGTGTGTGAGGAAGGGGAAGAGACCCGGCAATGAAAAGTAGAAGAGTTGATAGCACATGAGAAGACAAAAGAAGGTTGCATAAAATAAAATAGTGAACTCATTATTTGATGGTTGTGTGAGGAGAGTGTGTGTAATCTGCGCAAAAGATGAAGATAAGCATGGTTGGGTGTGCGAGGAGAAGAAGAGTGTAATGTTGAAAGGGGAGTGCGTAGAAATGCATGGAGACAAGGAAAAACCTGTGTAAAGGTGAAGAAATAGAAAAATCAGTAACCGCACCTTTTTAGACAATTGAAATGAAACAACAACAATGTGAGAAATTTTTAGTTTTGGGGGGGAATTTGGGGTGTCCCACAGGAGATAGCCTATCGATTAATTATAATAATAGTATATTGATCTGTAGTGAAATATATTATTGAGAAAGAAATAAGATTAATTATTTGATATAAATATGTATTTATTCTTAGTTTCTTTTATATGTACGAATTTAAAAAATTAAATAGATGAATAAATCATTAATTGAAATATCAATAAATATGAATAGTATTGTAGTTAATGTAGGTTGCATCTAATGTCATAACAATGAGAGTTCTATGAAAGCAAGAAGCCATACAAAGGGCAATTGTAAGTTGATAAAATATTTTTAGAGCACTTTTAGTTCACCCATTTACTTTGTACAATCTCAAAATAGTCTACCTAAGCTCAATTATTATAGACAAAATATGATCCATTTCATCCACTATTTTTTTTAGATGTAATAGAATTGCATGCATGTAATGAGGTTATATAATATTGTTTTCAAAAATAGTTCATTCAAATGATTCAATGTTTCAATTGGAAATTTATATTTGATAAAGGTCCAAAGGTACAAAAAAAGAAAGCCAAGTATATTTAATGGCCAAAGTTCTATGAATGCAATTTATATATGTCTCATTTGTTATGATTAAGGTGCCATCAACGTTGTAAATATTCTATAATTAATTATTCCTATTGTTTGAAAAATTGCATAATGGAATATGTACTCACTAAGCAATGATCTTATTTTAGCTATGTTTAGATCCCAATACCTAAAAAGGGGTGTGGGGCACTTAACCCCTACTACTGTTGCCCCTCCAAGATTCTCCCTAGAAGGGGTTCTAGGGCAGTACTCCCAAATGGATTTCTTTTTTAAATTGCATTGTAAAATTATATATTTTTTTAGTCAATCTAGATCATTCATCATTAGGTCATAGAAATTATGGGGTGAACTCACAAAGTTGGTTCCCACTTTTTGGTACATCCTGATTTTTGCTGAAATCATACATTTTTTAGAAAATATAATGATTTAAGCTTTAAGAGGTCCCATTTTAAGTAATTAATTGAAGAGAGTTAAATAAAAGACTCTTAGATCAAAATTTATTGGATATAACCTCTCTACTTCTAAATCATACTTGCAATGGAGTCTCCTTTGCATCTATCAAATGTTGATAAAAAACTAATTTTACATTAGCTTTTGGGGGGTCAAATTAATTCATTTAAAAGTTTTTTTTTAAATAGTATTTTGTCCTTATTATAAACTTTCCAAATAGTATAACTTTTAATATATTTAATTTCATTAATATATTTTTATTTTATTTCTTATGAATGTAAGTTTTTCACCAAACATGAACTTCTTTGTTTAATGCATTGTGAAAAATAGTAAACTAATTCAAAAAATTCTGAAAAATATCTATGCACTAGGTATTGATGTTTTCTTTCTAACCAAAAAAAAAGAAAATTGAATTTTGATATATATAGAACAAGTTATGTGTTCAAACGTACACCTATATCTAAATTATAATTAGTCGAACTTCAAAACTTAATAAAATTTGATGTTACAAACCAAAATTCAAAAGAATTAAGTTTTTATCCTTTATAGAAAAAAATTTATGCATTTCGGGATACACATCACTCTTAAAAAATGTTGTTTGCTGTAAAAAATTACTTTTTGAGGGAGATGGAAAAATCAATTAAATTTTATTCAAACAAATTTGAAAAAAATATATTTAGAATCTACAAACAAGATGTTAAAAATCACTAGTTTATATCATCTTCAAATTCTTAACGGTTTAAAAGTTATAGGTGTCGGAAAGTGAAGGTTTTTTTCAAAATATTCATATAAGTGTCAAAGTTGGTCAAAAAGTGGGAACCAGTATTGTGAGTTGACCCTATGGTAGGCTTTATTTCCTTAGAAGGAAACACATTTTAATGAGGGCATTGTATTAAGGTTGCGACAAGATAGAGAGTTTAGTTAAAAAAAACAGATGTTGTTGAAATGAAGACAAAAAGCGAAGGGTGTTAGTGATGCATTGTAAACTCTATTGAAATTTATATAGACCAGTGCACATCTCTTCTTATGTTTATTTTTTTCTCAAAAATATATCTCCACATAAATATTATATTATATGTTTTTTTCTTATATTCTTTTATTTCCTTTGTTTTCCCTATTTTGTTTTCCTATTATCTCTATTTGGTTCTGCATTGGATCAATAATTATAACAACTAAAACTAGATTCTCATTCTAAAGATGTTTACCTTTATTTCAAACATTATTTACTTTGAAGAAGTTCATACAAGAAACTTTAAAACTTTTCTTCCATGTTCATTTTCATTATTTACCTCAATCTGGTTTGTTTTTCTATTTTTTGTCAATCTTAATTTTTCCTTAGCAAATATTTTAGTCTTTACGATATTTCCTTTAAATAAGGGCTTGTGAACTTCATCCTATGGAGGGGTGGAGATGTTCAATTGCTCAAAAACACATTGTAGAAAGATCACCCACAAATCAAGATATTTACATTTTGAAATAGACATAAATTTGGTTGAACTATATGACCTGGTCCAAAAAAATAAATAATACAAAAAATATTGCCCCATTTTGCTGTTATTTTACCTTCCAGATGATTTTCCGCCAAATCTAGAACACTAAGAGAAGAACATTTCCTGGTTAAATGAGGAGGAATGACTCTGCTCAGCCTATTATTTGTAACATTTTTCTCATTTTTATGAGAAAAATGTTACAAATAATAGGTTGAGCAGTGTCAGGTGAAGGTAAGGCACAACAAATTCGAGGGTCCTTGAGCGATAATTCCAATTTGAATGTGATGGGTATCGTGTGAAATAAGAATATGGTGTGTCAATGTGGAAAATTAACTATGTAAATTGTGACTATATATTTTTCATTCCAATTATTTCCCACACTGACTGACAATTTTTATTAGACTTAAATCTCATGCATTTCCTTTCCACAAATATTCATATCAACCAGAAAAAGCTTTCACATAAACATTATATAGGTAATAGAATTTTGATAAAAAATAAAATAAAATTATTTTATGATTAAAAAATTAAATATGATTATATAGTAATAAATTCAAGTTTCTAATATATTTAAATAAAAAATCATGCATAGAGTATAAACATCATTTTTTGTCGAAACTCATCCAAGGATTGACAACAAAATCTCAAATTTCTTTGTTTTAATTTTTCCTTTAATTTTGCTAATTTTTATATTTATCCATATTGAAATAGAAAAGATGGTATATTCATGTCCTCTTCTTTTATATTTTAGGCCTAATTTGATTAGGTTGTCTTTTATGTATTGATTACTATATGTCCTGACATAATTTTATATCGAATTTCAATGATTTTATACTAATCTCATTCTATCTCCATGCATCTCAAAGGTATGATAATAATCAATAATATCCACCATTAGTTAGCATGATTTTTCATAGTCCATGAAGAATTGATATTATTACTTTTGATTTTAACAATACATATTTATGAATTGACAGTTTGATTTTATCTGACCATGATCAAAAATTTTCATTGAAAAAAACACAATTAAAAGCAAAATTAATCATATCAAATCTCCACCATTCATCATCCTATATTAGACCCACAAATGCATAATTCACGTAGGTCACTTGCGCGCATGCATATTTGAACCTAACAGTTTAAAATTGGATTGATAATTTCATCCCTTTTTTACCATTATTATTCAAGTAAAGTCTAATTTATTTCACATTACAACCTAGGTTAGTGTTTGTAAGGACTAATTTCACCTCATTTATATTATCATGAGATAATCAAAATAATATTTACATGAAAACATAATAGAAAGATCATGTAACATCCTAGTAAGGGCATCATTAGCTTGCAACATCATTCTAGGTGTCTTACATACTTGCTTAATGTCTTTAATCCAGATTCATCACCATTAATTTAGTCTACTTAATGCACTAGCTAATAAGAAGATAACCCTTGCTTACTAAGTTCCTAGAAATGGTGTCTATAAACACCACCCTACTTGATTCATGTGGTACTAAACATGATAATGCACTAGTGTTAATCATCTTTGAAAAATACAAAATCTAGCATGCAAATCCATGCACCATACACTATGCACATAGTTCTAAGAATCATATCACACCAATACATGTATTTTCCTATAACATGTGTGCTCCCTAGTTTATATCAAGAACCATGAAACATCATAAAATTTAGCTCCTTGATTCATACACCATTCTTGTTACACTTGGAACCATAATGTGCAACTCATAAGAAACATCCTAAATCTTGAATAACGTTTTTATATTATATGTCACTCGTGAAATGTCAGGGATCATGCCACAACTTTATGGATGATTCTATTTCAGTTTTTTGTAGCATTTGTAATTATTCCTCTTAATGAATACATGCCACTATTTATATTTCAATATATATTATCGCACAACATTTTAAAATACCACACAATGCTCCAACACAAATTTTGGAGCCATTACATAATATTGCTCATCTATTTTCATATTAAGAAACTAGAATTCTAACCATCAAAAGATGAATTCTAACACATGGAAGCTTAACAATTTTAACATGCATAATGAGATTTATCTTCATGAACATTTACACAATATATAAATTTACATCTATAACATAAGAAAATAATTGTAAGAATATATTTTGACATAAGAAAAACAGGAAAGATAGGAGGAAATACAAACATATATCTTGCTTGGGAGTATACTATGTACCCAACATGTAGATTAATAAGATTGTTTATTCTATTTTTTAAATTCAATCTTAATATAAACCTTTGTCTCTATATTTTAGATTATTATCTCTTGGACCACCTAAGATCTAGATCATTGGTATCAAAATGGTTCATATCCCATCTCCCTACAATGTTGCAATGGTTCTAAGGATTATGATAGTTTGGTAAATATTTTTGTTATCACTATAAGGTAGAAGCATGTAATTTTTTTTCTTCTTTGAGAAATTATATTTTCTTTTTTGTATTTTTTGAGACGACAAGAATCAGGTAGTCCCCTATAAATTGTAGTACACTAGGGAAAATTTTTAATGTAACCTATGATGTTCGTGCAACATGACCTTTAGTAGCATGTGGGCTACAAGAGACTGGAGCTTGTGATCTCGTGCCTACCATAGGAAGCTCTCACCAATTAAGCTAGGTGCCAAGCCTTGTCTTGCATATTTTTTTTTATCCCTTCCTACTATTTGTATATTTTTACTTTCTTCATTCCTTAGATTTTATGGAGGAATTATGTGGTATTATCCATTTCATTCTTAAGTTGATAAATGGGATATTATGTTTATATTTAATAATTTAGCTTTCCATCTACTCATTGTGTTTTCTTGAGAGATTATTACACTGTTGACAAATCTATTTTCTTCATATCTTGCAATCCTTTCTTCAATGAGATGACATTTATTTAATATGTCAAAAAAATAGCATTTTTTATATACGGTTCCACATTTTTGTTAGGAACATGGTGTCTCAACCTTGCAAATACATAATTTGCCTATTTATAGTAATTTAATATTTGAGCACGAATTGGTCTAAAATTTACCCCAGAGCTCTGGATTACTAAATAAGCATGTTGGTAAAATTTATTCTCAAGATCATGCCTAGATTTGAACACATTAAGTTTTCCATTTTTTAAAGTTTGAAAAAAAGCTTCAAAGTCAATTTTGAACACCTTAGAGGCATTTTTGGGTCTGAAAGTGGTTTTAACTAACATATTGGGTTTTAGATTGATAAAGAATGTCATGTTATTTTTTGCTCTTCAAGTGGTTTGTCAATCAAACCCTCATATCAAAATTTATGACCTCTAGAACTTCGGTCTCTTGAAATGGGAAATATAAAAATGTATTGGATCGTAAATGAGTTGTAAAAGGGAGTTACGTGTGTTGGTGTGTGTTTTAACACATCATAAGGAATCTTCAATTAAAAACAATTTGGACACCACTTTTAGCTGGTTTTAGCTCATGTCTTTGTAATAACATTTGATAGTTTCTTGTATTGTCCATTTGACAGTTTCTTGTATGTTATATCCTATAAACTAGGTGCATGAGATAGAGGTTATTTGTAAGAGTCTTATAGATATTCAATTACCTTTTGATGTCTATTTATTGATACTTCTAAGAGAAACTTTCTATCCAAGTATATTGTATTCTTTTATTTTTTTCTAAATAATAAATTGGGTATCTTTGGAGTGTGCTATTTTGCTTTTGAAATCATTTTCTCAATGTAAACAATTATTTTTGGTATGGATGTCATTTTTTATATCCTATAAATTAAGTGCATGAGATGGAGGTTATGTGTAAGAGCCTTATAGGTATTCAATTGCCTTTGGATGTCTAGTTAGTGATACTTCTAAAACCCAATAAAAAATTAACCAAACACTTCCTTAACACATTTTACCCTACACTATTCTAGCACACAAATTAATCAAATCATGAATGTTTATAACAATAATATCAATATCATTTAGAAGAATCAAATAGTAAAATAATAGTATAAGATTGTTGTGTCATAAATTGTACACCCTTAATTGGGTGGTACAATTCCATGCTTTGGTTAGCACCCACCTTAGTGTGTTGCATTTTGCATTTTAAATTCCCTTTAAGCATTTAATTAATTAATTTAATTTACTCTAAAATCCTCTTTTATCACTTCACACATCATAAAAATGTGCCCTTAACTATAAGTGCGCCCCTTTTTATTTTATCTTTTTAATTAATTCATTCATCAAAGCCCTAATTATGTCATATTTCGACCTTCAACGCTTGATTTTGCATATCTAAACATCTTGAATCGTTGCATCAAGTTGGGGATCACCTTATAATCACGATACCTTGCATCCCTAAAAATTTGGAAAAACGTTAGTCAAACCGATGTGGTTAACATCGGCCCCTACATTTTCTCTCCTCGAATTCCAAGATCATGTTTTGGAAATATTATAATGTTTAAAATCAACTTGGTGTGAAATTATATGATTTCTAGGTCGGTCTATGATATAAAATAAAGTTAGGGTTTCATACACATAACATTTCCTTTCCTCATTTGAAGGATCCGACAACTCTAGGAACTGAAGGAGCCTCTTATGATGTGAAAGTGCAAGTTTATGTGAAGTATTCATTTATAAAATCAAGCTTCTTATCAAGTATACATCAACCATTTTCTATTGAACACTAGATGTCACTGAGAGGGGGGGTGAATCAGTGATTTCCAAACTTAATCCTTTTCTAGCCTATGTGTGTAAACCAGTTAACAGATCTAGCATAAAGAAGACATACCAATGAGAAGGGACAATGACACAAATGCAACCAAACATAAAAGGGACACCACATAACACCATATGTACGAGGAAAACCCAAGATGGGAAAAAAATCGGTGAGAAATACTGTTGGAGACTATTGCTCCAATCCAGCTTCACAATGAAACATTCAGTTACAACATTTAGGGCACCAACCCAAGGAGTACCACTCCTCGTTTAGGGCACCAACCCAAGGAGCACCACTCCTTCTTTAGGGCACCAACCCAAGGATCACCAACCCTTTATTTTAGGGCACCAACCCAAGGAGCACCAACCCCAACACTAAGCTCCAACTCACTGAGCTACAATAAAGATATATCAGATACAAAAGTAATATCTTTATTACAAAATAACTTTATAACTCTTATGCAAATCTCTCTACTAGTTCTCCTCTCTTCAATCCTTTGTCGGTTCTTTTCTCACCTTCTCACTGCAACGACCTTATCTCCTGCTGCAACTCACTCTCTATTGCAACTATATTGGCTCATCATCTTCTCCTTCTTTGTCGATTTTGCTTCCTCTCTGTCACACTGCTACTAGACACCACCAATCTTCTTAACTTTGTCAATTATCTACTATCTAATCACTGTCAATTCTTATCTTACCGGTTCGTCATTGCAATGTTCTCTGCAATTTTCTAGGCCAGTTCAATCACCACCGGTGCACCCCTCTATCAGGCTTAATGGAAAACTACCAGTTAACTCACTCATGTCGATTGAATTCTTTTAACTGGTTCTCTCTCTCTCTCACTCAATCTCTTCTCTAATTGTCCTTGAGAACTTGACTGATTAGCTTTCTTCACTATCCTTCCTCTCTCATGCAGTAACACCAACTACATCTTTGGCTCGCACTCTTATATCCATATTTTCCCACCTAAACGTGAGTTTGAACATTTGCACGCTAGGGTTTCTACCATGCACTAAATCTACATACGATTTGATCTCTAATCATCATGACATATCATATCCAATCTGATATCACGTCCCTGATCGATGTTCAACACTCAATCAATGAGCATTGCCCAACTGTTTACCTTGCGAACCACATCTTCTCCCTTTTTGATGTCTGTAGCATGATTTTTAGCCTTTTGTATGATCGATCACGTGTGTGATGCGGTTTCCTTCACCCTCTTTTATCTGAAAGATCAGTGTTTACTAGATTTGTGTTTTTTCCTAGATCTCGAGTCATAATCCTCTTCCTTCATTCCTCGAGCTTTGTAATCGTCATAAAAGTTGGATCAGACGCCAACAAGTTTATCGACTCACCACACTGACCTGTGCACGCATGCCACGTCATCTCCACATGGTCCCCTTGTCACAATCCACCTTTTCTAGGTTGGTTATGTTAGTTTGGATAGGATCACCAACCAATCACACACCCTAGTTCATCTACTGGTTCATAGACCCTACCAGTTATAATCTAGTCGGTTTGCCTTCAACCTTTCACTTTGCTTCTCTTTCGTTGGAGCACCTAAACTAGTCAACACACATGCCAACCTACCTCATGCAAATCTTTATTACATGGGAGCCTTCTACATCTGTACTTTGTCAATATTACCAGTGGACATACTTGTACCAGTAAACACCTTGATGGCATCATGTCATCAATCTTCACCAATATCCATCTACCTTCTTCTACTCAAACATGCCTTCTTCATATATAGATTGGGTCTCCTATCAATAAGTTTGTCATAGTGATAAACATATCCTTCAATCTTTGTACCAGCAACTCATCATTGTCTACCCGGTTGACCTAATGCATATCCCAGATCTCATGTACCTAAGGCAACTTAGTGTTTCACCAGTTGATCTGATGTGAGCCTTCAAACACTTTCCTTTAACTCTTTTATCTTATCTCTAAGAGTGGATCCTTGCCATCTGCATCCTGCAATGCACCAATGTGGCTTCCCTGTTTGAGCAACATATATTCAAACAAGCATATGTGAACTGGTTGGGCACATTAACTGCCAGTCATCTCTTCAAATGTTGACTACATCTTTATCTGGTGGGAATCCTCCAGTTTCATATCCACACATCATACTGATGGCCTCCCCATACTTAACTACCAGTATTGATATGATTTTGGTAACATTACCCCTCTTCATCACAATCAATAGCCTAGCCCTCATACAGATGTCATCATTTACCGGTTGTTATATCATATCAATCTCATGTCCATATCTTCAACAAAAGTCAAACACTAACTTGTGTGTTGGTGACTCCGATGGACATTGTGGTGAATGACACACTCTTCCTTACCGGATACCATCCTATACCAGTTGACATAAATGACAACACAATACCAATATTTTCATCATCAATTGAAGCTTTGAAGATATTGAAGAATAATAGATCACTGACTGTTGATTGGCTTGAACCTCTCCCTTAGGGTTTGGTATGATTTAATGTTATTTTCATATCTTTGTATGAGTTTCACAATACTTATTTTCAGATCTACATTGGTGGTTTAGATCAACTTTTGTATTTTTTATTTCAAGCACTCTCATTTACATCATGTTCACTTAGGGTTGTATGCTCATATCATAGGATGGAACTCTTATTCTTATATTTTAGCACATTTAGGATCTTGTACACACATAAGGTTCTTGCACATAAACTTTCAATATATTATTGGCTATTGTGGAGTTGAAAATCACCAAAATGAGGGGTTTGAGTAAGGTCAAACACTATATAGCCACCCAAACACCATTTTTCATGTTTGAGGTGAAGGTACAGGAATTTGATGGATGCACAATCTTTCAAAAAGATAGAAGTCACAAGTGCAGTCCGAAATCCAAAAATAGGCCCCAGAACACTAGGACCAAGGTGTCCAACACCCTAGTGCTCAACATTTTTCTCATTTTTTAGAAGTTCAACTTGCAAGGATCTTAATCTATAGTTTTTAGAATTCCAACTCCATGCAGTATTAGGGACCAATGCACCTAGCACCCTGGTCATGCTCAATTAGGCTCAAATTTTGGTGATAGGTGCGCATCTGCTTTTAATATCTTGTTCTATACTTTGTATCTCAGTGTCAGATCTGTATTTTTATGTATTTCAATTTACATCTCCGCTTTAAGTCATTTCCCTAGCTTAATTTATCATAAAATTACATTTTACACATCTCCTTTTCATAGAAGAAAACAAATATAAACCCTAAAGATATTCCTTGACTCTCTCTTACAAGAAGTAGTGAAAGTGAATCATTTCCTTAGGCTCTTTTGTATTCCAATGTGTGCATGAGAGTGGGATTAGGTCTTAGTTTACTAGATTCCATTTTCATCCTACACAAAGATCAATAATTTGGAAGTGTGACTAAATTGACTTGACCTAAATTGCAGGAAACTAGTCCCAAAGATGGAAGCTTGAACTATGGAATTCATGTTGAATAAATATTTACAATTAAGTGTTTGGTAGAAGGATGTGACTCTTTAAGTCTAATGAGATTATCAAATATAGAAAGGGAAATGAAGCCACTTAAACTATTGCAGTTGAGCCAAAGGCTTCTTCAGTTAACAAGATTTGACATTGTAGATGTAATCATACCATTTGGTTCATTGGCATAAAGGTGAATACTAACAAGGCAATAAAGTGTGTCCAATGAAGGTGGGATTACCCCAGTTGACATGTTTTAGGATAGCTAGATAAATTCAACAAGTTTAGAGAGATTGACCATGGAGTGAGGAATATCAACTTCAATAGAGGTATCATACAGATCAAGGCACTTAAAGGATGACACATTCCCTATAGCAGATGGAATCTCACCATCAATTCTGGTATCTAACAGAATAAGATCCTTCAAGGATGACACATTCCCTATAGCAGATGGAATCTTACCATCAATTCTGGTATCTAAGAGAATAAGATCGTTCAAGGATGACATATTCCCTATAGCATCTGGAATCTCACCTTCGATAGATGTATCATACATATAAAGACTCTCCAAGGATGACATATTCCCTATAGAAAGTGGAATATCACCTTCAATTTTGATATTTGAGAGAGGAGGATCCTTCAAAGATGACATATTCCCTATAGCAGTTGGAATCTCACCTTCAGTTTTGGTCACTAATAAATCAAGATTTTTCAAGGAAAATAAATTCCCTATAGAAGTTGTAATCTTACCTTCAATTCTTGTTTGTGAATCTTGTACATTTAAAAGAAAAAAATTATAGTCATGCATAAAGTAGAAACATCCTTTTGTTGAAACTGATTCAAGGATTGGCAAGAAAATTTTGAATTTCTTTGTTTTAATTTTTTTCTTTAATTATGATATTGTTTATGTCCATTCATAATGTAATAGAAAAAATTGTGTATTCAAGTTTATGTCCATCCATAATGTAATTGAAAAAATTGTGTATTCATGTCCTTTTCTTTTATGTTTTAGGTCTACTTTGATTAGGTTGTCTTTTATGTATTGATTATTATATGTCGTAGCATACTTTTACATAGAATTTCAATAATTTTATCCTAATATAATTCCATCTCCATGCATCTCAAAGGTATGAACATGATAAATAATCTCCACCATTAGCTGACATTAGTTTTCCCTAGTCCATGAAGAATTGATATTGTTGCTTTTGATTTTAGGAATGTATACTTGTCAATCGACATTTTGGTAAATTAATGGTGTGATGCAAAATTTTGATTGAAAAAAAAAAGCAATTGAAACAAAATTAATCATATCTAATATGCACCATTCATTATCCTAGTTTAGACCCACAAATGCATAAATGACATAGGCCACTTCTATGCATGCATATATTAACCAAACACTTTAAAATTGGGTTGATAGGTTCATCCATTTTTAACCATCATGATTCAATTAGATTGTAATTTATTCCACATTACAAGCTACGTTAGTGTATTTCAGCACTAACCTTCATTTAAAATATCATCAGATAATTAAAATAATATTCACATGAACGAATAATATAAACATCATCGAACATCCTAGTAAGGGCATCACTAGCATGCAATATCATTCTAGGTATCAGACATACTTTCTTAATGTCTTTAATCATAGTTTGTCACCATTAATTTAGTCCACTTAATGGGTAAGCTAATGAGAACATAACCCTTTCTTACTAAGTTCCTAAATGGCACGCCTATAAACACTACCCTACTTGATTCATGTGCTACTACACAATATTATGCACTAGTGTTAATCATATCCAAAATAATACACATTTGGGCATGCAACTCCATGCACATTGTTCTAATAATCATGTCACACCAACACATGTAATTCCCTTTAACATTCATGCTTCGCATTTTATATCAAGAATCATACAACATCATCAAATATAGCTCCTTGATTCGTGCACCATTCTTGTAACACTCAGACTTAATGGGCCACAACTCATAAGAAACATCTTGAATCTTGAATAACTTTTTATATTATGTGTCACTTGTGAAATATTAAGGATCATGCCACAAAACATTATGGATAATTCTATTTGAGTTTCATGCTACATTTGTAATTATTCCTATTAATGAACACATGACATATTTTATATTTTAATACATATTATCACACAACATTTTAAAATACCACTCATCACTCCAACACAAATTTTGGAGTCATTACTTAAGACTGGTTATCTATTTTCATATTGTAAAACTAGAATTCTAAGCATCAAAAGATAAAATGTTACATATTCAAGCCCAATAGTTTTAACTTTCATAGTGAGTTATGTCTTCATGAACATGTACATAATATATATAAAAATGTACATCTATAACATAAGCAAAGAATAGTAAGCATATATTTAGACATATGGAAAATACAAAGGAAGGGGGGAAATACAAAAAACTATCTTCCTTGAGAGTATACTATGTACACAACATGTAGCTTAATAAAATATTTTATTCTTTTTTTTAATATTCTCATCAATTCAAACCTTTCTTTTTATATTGCTTCCACATTCATATGTCGCATATACATTCTTATTTAGAGTTTTATCTCTTGGACCACCTAGGATCTAGATCATTGGTATCTGAATGACTCATCTTATATCCTACAATGTTGCAATGGCTTTAAGGATTATGATAATTTTGCAGATTCCTGTGTTATCATTATAAGATATAAGAAAGTGCCTTTTTCTTTTTCTTCTATGAGAAATGTCATTTTCTTTTAATTACTCTATCTCGTTTGTATTTTTTTAGGTTGTAGGAATTGGGTAGCCACCTATCAAGAATTCAGGGTGAAATTGAAACTCCATTTAGGGATACAAGTGTTCTTAAAATTATCCATTTCTTAGATTTATTTTTTATTCGGGACAAATATCCAACTCAAAATTGAGAACTACACATCTATGTGCCCTCCTTTCCACATATGTTAAATTGTGAAAAATAAATAAACATTCTTATTGATAATTTCAGTAAGAACTAGAAATCATCGTCAGATACAAGGGTTCTTAGAACTAGCAAAACCTTTGACTTGTTCCTAATAAAAGCTAAACATTTGGTTACCTATAACTTTTGTATTTTTCTATCTTTTAATCCATTGAATTATAGTACTAGATAATCAGTTTAGACTTCTAATGGATGGAGTCAAAGTTTTAGTAAAAATACACCAAATCCTTAGATAATATATCACTCACTACTACAAGTGAAAACAATTAAAAACAAACAAACAACATAAAATCCTAACCAACATTGAAATGAGAAATATTTAAAACATATAATTTTCTTTATGTTGATAGAAAATTTATCTATTGTGATAATGCCATTTATTAAAACTAATTACTGAAACTAAATTATGAGCTATACAAAATTAGGTATTTTTTAATAGCTTGGTATTGTTATATTTTTAAAGCAATCTAAATATTTTAATTTTCAAGGAAATTCTATTATAACTTATTAATTTAGTCACAGCAGTACTTATATTGGATGAGAAATAAATTATTTAATGCTTGGATCATATACGAGTTACATTATTATTTTCGCATTAGAATTGTATTAGTAGTACACATTTAAGAGCATATCTAATGCTTCGAACTTATATAGATAACACTTAAAATATTAAATTGTATTTTCTTAAATAATTTGGTATGTTTTACTTTATAGGAAAGTTAAGTGTTTTTGTATTTTGAAAGAAACTTTATGTTATAATTTTGATAAGATTCTTATTTAACTTTGTATCTCAGTTTTATATTAATTCAATTTATGATGACCTATAGGGTTTGTATATTCACTGTCTTTGAACAAGAGCTGTGAGACAGCATGAGTCCCTGCCTTTAGTTAAAAACATGCTAGCAATGCAATGAACTGTTGAGAACAATTAAGTAGTATAAAGTTACTTTGAGCATGTAAAAAATGTATATAATAAATAATATTATATATGATAAATTTTTAAATTTGGGTGAGCTTATATTTGACATAGTAGGAACTTTTTCTTTTCATATAATGTAATTTCAAAAACAATTTACAACTGAAATTCAGTGCTAAACTCATAAGTGGTTGTAGTGTTGGAAGAGCGAGTTATCAAACCTAATAGAAAGTGATAGTTTGGAAAGTATGGTGTCTAATACTATGTGTGCTCTAAATGTAACTGAACAATGCACAAAATTTGCATTTACAAAAACTATGCATAATATCGAATGTTTGTTGTGAGAGATAGTTAACTATACCATAAAGACATAGCCGAATTAAAATTACTCAAACTTTTTCACGATTTAGAGTTTAATGGTTAAGTTTGTATATACTGTGAAAGTGTAGAACTTAATGGTTAAGTTTGCATTGCAACTGTATACGAAGAAAACTTGTAACAATAGAGAGGATAAAACAACATGGATACATCATGTATTCAAAAGAATATTTCATGTAAATTGTTCGTAGTTACTGCACATGTACCGTGTTCTTCTAGGACAATAATATTTCTTGTGTTAATTGCTAAAACAAAAATTTGGGAAACAACATCTATAAACACAAAATTACCCTTCTATATTTGCAGCTAGTTAAGATAATACATGGTAGTAACAATGAAGTGGTGTTGGTGAATAAGTCTTGTATAATTGTGTTGGTAAGATATCGGGTTTGTTTTTTTGGGAAGAAAATAGGAAAAGTAGTGAAGGACTCTGTTTCTAAGAGTTATGAGAAAGGGAGAGTCTGCAACAAATATAGGGGAAAAAATAATCAAAGTTTTGAGCTTGAGGAGCTTTGATCAAAATGAGTTGTGTCTCCAATTCCTGCTTTGTTTAATTGATTTTCTTCTCAGGACTTTTTGATTTAGTGGTATATGTTTTGTTTGGGATTATAGCCAGTGATTAGAAATACAATTTTTTGTAAAAATTTATATGTTGTACATGATTTTTGCTTCAAGTTCTGGTTTATACTTCGATGGTTGTAATTAAAATAAATAATTTGGAGAAGATTTCATGACGTTATATACAAATGGATTTATCCTCTTGAAGAATTTTATAATGATATGAATGAGACGTCATGTCTTCTAGGCTTGGAAATTCTATCATAGAGGTTTTAATTTCATTAAGTATTTAGTTAGTTAATCTGGATTACCAACTAATCCTAAATTTTTTTGGTGATTGAATTACTCACTGGGATTTTTTTCTCATCAAAGCCATGTTTAGAGGAGTAATGGATAACAAATCTCTTTTTTGAAGGGGTTTCTTTAGGGTTCAGAATAAAATATATCGTATTTGATTACTTTTGTAACATAAAATAAAATAAAATTATTGACTTTCAACATCGGATTATATTCCCTTACAATATGTCCAGAGGTCTTTCTACATTTTCTCTCTTTTATTTTTAATAGATTTTATCTATCATTAATTCGTGTATTTTATGTGATTTTAAAAATTAATCACTACACTGTAAAAGGTGTAATTGCTAATATTTGTTTGACTATTAATTGTAATTTGATTGTTTGATTGTTATTAGACTATTAATTGTGATTTGATTGTTTGATTGTTAATTTTTTTTATGTTTGAAGGCGAGTCTCTTTCTTTGATTTTTTGAGTTTATATAATCTAGCTTTCATTGATTTTTTGAGTTGATATAATCTATCATTTTTCAATGTATTTATATGCTTCTATTATGATTACTCTCTATGTTGGGGTATAATTGTTATTTGATTGTGTTTGACTATAGACTCTCATTTTATTTTTTATTGATTGTTCGAAATAGTCTCTTTCTTTGACTTTTTATTAGATTCAAGAACTTATTTTACAAATAAAATCACAAATAAAATCACAATAAAAAACTAAAAATACAAAAAAATATTTTAAAAAATCACAATAAAAAACAAAAAATACAAAAAAAACATATTTAAATAGTTTTAAGAAATTAATTTTGGTTATATAATTTTTTAATTATCTTTTGATATAAAAAATAATGTTAAATATTATTATTAAAAAAATCTAGGAATTTTTTATTTAAAGTTCATTTCCTCTTTAACATATTAATCTTTTACAAATTTTTAAAAATATGTGTGTGAGCTATATGAGATTTTTTAAGGTCTCGCTAGTAGTTGTCTGTGACCGACAACATGGAACGTTTTCCTGAACCGGGAAGAGTGCAATATGGATATGTGGTTATCGAACAACAAATTACAATGGATAGCGTGAATGTAGAGGATAATTCCTATGCGACCCAAACTGGCAAAAATCCTACCAAATAGAAAACCATGACTGGTGGGACCAATTGACTTTTTAATCTTGCTTAAGATAAGCTTTCGCATGATCAGATTTCAATTTTTACAAACATTGGAAAATCATTTTAATTTTTTCCCTGCTCAACATTTGATTGGTCATCTATTTTACATTTATTTATATTTTAAAGAAAAGAAAAAAAACCCCCAAGAAAAAGTACACTAGCCAATCAGGAAAATCTAAAAACTATGAGAAAAATGATATTAATAAATAAATTAAGTCAACAATAGGATAAACTATAGGATAAATGTATGACACGGTTTTCGGAGCAAAGTAAATTGAAAAAGCGATGGAAATGAAAACATTAGTCTCCGCCTATAGATAGGCGGGACCAATAATAATAATTTGATGTAGATCATTAAATCTACATACTGTAGTATCCTATAGATTATTAATACGGACTGTTGTATATATCTTTTGATGATCTACAAGAGATAATCGAAAGACGCGAGTCTTCTTCATGGACCGCACAAACTAATGTCGACTATTGTATGTCGACTTCCTTGTTCTATAGTTGTATATCTATATTCTCCAACTGTGGAATATTGTCATGCACTTTTATATTGGGTCGAACTATATCTATATTTCCTATCGTATCGTACTGCATAGTAATGATGCACTGTTATAGTATTCTCTCACCATGAAGGAAATAGTATTGGTATTATATGTGCTTGGTCGGTCAGACATAGAGTCGTGACTCCTATGTGGAGATACGGCCCTTGATAACAATAAGCATTGCTTAGCAATGTAATCGGCATGATTAATATAATCGATACAATGTTATGATAACTAACATTAATCATCACATATATATATACATTGATTATATTAATATCATTGATGTTATATATGATCGATATTATAAGGAATTATCAATTGTACATAGAATCAATGGTATGTATAATCTGATACTCATATAGATGATGATTGAAACAAATCAATCATACAGTAATATCAAACCCATGTCACAGTTTTATATTGTTGATTTATGGTTTCATGGGTAAAAGCACAAACCCGTGTCACAGTTTTATAAAGGAAGTGGCCAACACAACTAGAACTATTCAACTTTAATTGCATAAAAGTGGAATTTCTAATTTGAATCTAAAAATGACATAAACTAATGAAATGTAGAAATATTCATGAAATTTATCCCTGTTATGTTTTGAATATTAAAAAAAATGATTTTTTTATATATTCAAAGGAAGATTTTTTATTGTCGAAAAATGTTGAAAATTAGGGGGTCTAGTCGGCATAACCAAAAATAATGAAAAGACATTTTTTATTCGGGATTTAAATTCTCCAAATAAATGACATGCATATGCAGTGTAGAAAAAAAGAAAAATTAAATTTTGATGTATGTTTTCCTTGTAATAACATTTTAAAGTCCAACATAGCTAAATTTGATAGTTTTAATTTGGTGTCACTTTTTGTCTATTAAGTTTATCATTACCAAAAAAAAATTATACCCTTTTGGAAAAGATTTTATCCTCTAATGAAATATATATTTTGTAAAATATTTTAATACGATTTAATTTTTTTTTTAATTTCAAATTAGCCTCTTCTCAAATTTAAAAACCTACTTGCAATATTTAAAAAATAAAACACATTCAAATTAATTATCAAAAATTTTAAATATATATATGTCTAGATTCGTGACTTTGAGCTCTACAAAACGGTATTCTTAGATTTTTTACTACAGAAAAATATAGCAAAAGTTAAAAGTTTAATAATTTATTGAAAAATGATTATGTGGTTGTCACTTAGGATGTGACGAGGAAGCAATAGACTAGAAGGAGGGTAACCTTGCTCCAACCAATCTCTAAGGCACATGAACTCAATCTCCAATCCCTAATTCTAAAGATCCTTACATAGCACCAAGTCAAGAAATGGTTCAATGTCACCAAACAACACCTTGGGAGATCCAAAGGATCCACTATTTCCACTTAAAAAGAGCTAACGCTTCTCAAGTTCTTGTGTGACAACACACATCCTTTCTTTCATAAGTGGGCTACTACTAGACTTTAAGGTTTGAATGGCCCACTTGACCAATTCAACACAAAAATCCTTGGGGGGGTGTCCTCACAACACCTTAACACAAATGAAACATGATTTCATGATTTAGATCCACTGGAACATCAATTTTGACTCACTTGCCCATAAACAGAACCGGTTGCAATTAGGCCTCCTTTTGAGGGAATTGGGTGATAACTTTTGACACCCCGAGGATCTAAGCAAAAAATATATATTCAGATACCCTTTTGGGAGTTCTCAACAATATCTCAGTTTCTGGTACCAAATCAACTTGCAGATATTCCAACCAGTGTTGCACTAACAGACCTAATAGAGCTTTTAGACCTATTTGACTGAATGCCTTTCACAAAATAGTTTGGTTATCCTAATGGATGACCATCACAGACCATGAAATATTTTTTAAACCTCCAAATTACTCTTCTATAACATTCAAACCCTTTTCCAGTGTTCTACCACTCAATTCTCTCGCACTGCACTCATCAAACTGGTCTGTCACATAGAGACGCCAGACCTAGGGTTAGTTCTCCATCCTCTTCACCCTGTTGTATCCTCTTAATGAATTTTGGGTACTAATATATGATACAGTGGCCTATCATCTCCTGTAACAATAGAATGTCCAGTTAAGGATTGATAGGCCAAAACCAATTATTGCAATCAAACCCTAGGGGTTTAAGGGTTTTAGGCTACCCAGTAAAGATTTGCTTGTTGAATGGGGCAACAGCCACTTCAAGACTTCACACTCAAAGAAAAATAAAACAAGTGGTACTAGTACTAGATAAGTAAGGAAAGTTTCAATGTTTCAATCCTATAAGGATTACATGAAATTTTCTACTACTATCTAGTAGGTTTTGTCTTTAGAGTAAATTTTTCTTTATTTTGAATAAAAAACTATGGTTAAATACATTTGATACAAAGTAGTGCTATTAATAGATGGATAACAAAGTTTCAATTTTTTACCTCACTAAATATCATTTTAAATTTTGAAACAAAGTAATACTTGTATTGGATAGGCAAGGACTGAAGGAATGCTTCACCAATGGAAACATCACCTAAAATTTTGTATTATATTTTTCATAAATGATTTGGGAAGTTTTCTATTTAGAAGAAATAAAAAAGAAAATTATTTAAAAAAATTGCATGATTAAATATGTTTGAATTAAAATAATACATTATTATAATTGAATAAGAAAAAATGTAATATGTCATCTTATTAAGCATAAAAAATAATCATAAAAGTGGCATCCTTTCAAATGAGTGCTTCTCAAATATAAATGAATATATTGGACTCAAAAACTACTAAATTAAACTTTTGTAAAACATTATTTTCTTTTCATTTTCTTTCATTATCATTGAGACAATAGAGTGGTTCATCACACACCATCCTTAGACTACTATTTTGGACTCAAAGAACGGCGGATTGCAGTGGGACCGCCATGCTTACCCACGTCTCGTTCAGTCATCTCTTCCACCCTGAATTTCTACTCTGCGTGCTGGACTAAACCCAAGTCATACGCCAATGAGAAAAGGATTGCTACCCATAAAATAAAATCATGCGCTGTGATAAAATTTGTAGGAAACATGTTTTTTAACTTACGATTTGACTTGACTCGAAAACGTCCTCAACACGCGCTGAACAGTCTGCTACTTTGTAAGGATTCATCAATGAATGCTTAAATCAATTACCTTTCGTATTCCTGACAACTATGGGAATTCACCATGGTATCATTGAATTTAATTTTATTGGAATTTTAAATAATTTGGAATTAATTTGTGTATAATCTATGTCTTGACGTCCGTCGTTTTAACTGATGGAGATAATCTAATTTAGAATTATAGTTGTTATTTTGAACCCCTTAACAAATTGCCCCAAACTTATCCCACTTCCTTCCAAGTAGTTGTTAGTTGTTAGTTGCTGAGATAAGCAGGGGAAATGTAATTTGCACATTATGGTGTTGCATGGAAAGGCAAATCTTAAGTCGTTTTTAGTCATCTAATCAATTAATATTGATCTAAACTAATTCATACTAAAAATCTACTTAAGAAAATCAATACAACATTACTATCACATTCTCATAGGATTATATGAATAAAATTAGAACATACTAGCATATTGTAAGATTATTTTTTTAATTTATAATCAAAACTACCAACATCAAATTTGATAAGTGTCAAAACTTGCCAACATCAACTTTGATCATAAAACATATGTTAACTTCAAAATACTCACATTTCAATTACTATCACAATTAATTAATCTATAATTAATTTCTTGTTAATATACAATTTATCGTGTTAGCTTAAATTATAATTATTTTTTATTCGGTTTAAGAATAAGAATTGTGAAAAGCAATATCTGAAACAACAACCAACAACAAAACAACAACATAGAGACACTATCTCTGATGTCCAAATTGATCTTGCAACAATAGAGTAAACTATATTCAACAATGGCAGCAATATTGTAAGTAGTTCATCCTAGAGTCAATGGACTTGCAACCCACAAAACAATAGATATAGATAAACTGTGCCTATTTTCAAGAAAACACTAGATACCCCCAGACTCTAGAAAACAAAAATTGTACTCTATCTCAATACATCATGTCATTGTCTTTGAATGTTCCTTCCTGCAACCATAAATTGTTTTGACTCGTGCATGGGGGAAAGCAATTCGTGTCTTTTCTTATGCAACCTTCACAATTAATAAAAGCTCCAAGTGTTGAGCATGAAAAATTTCATAACAAGTATTTCATCCTTATTCAAACCATTAAATTCACATTAGGGGTTTGACTAGGAAGAATAATCCCTCCACGATAAACTCTCACTATTCTCTATAGACACCACAATTTTAGATATCAAAGGTGAAGAGAATGTTATAGGTCATAGGGGTGTATGTTGTTTACATAGATTTAGGTAAAAACCTTACTCGTGGGAATCAATTTTGCTAGTACTAATTAAATTGGAATGCAAAAGATGTCATCTTGTAGTTTATTAGAGTACTATTGTTGCACATTTTTTACACTCCAATTCAAAAGTTCTTTTTAATAATGGGTAGATGGATAAAATATTTATGTTGTAAGATTCTTATAATGGTTATTGTATATTCAACATTAGGAGGTAGAGGACTTGGTATTTTAGTAATATTTTTGAAACAATGGGATTTCAGACCTCTAAGCTAAAATGATCTCAAGGTCCTTTTGTAACATTGGAACATAAATAGGCCTTATTATTGTCCTAAAAAAGAGAGCTAGGTGTTGAGATTATGCTCTTTAATTGAAAAAGAATGAGATAGTGATGTGTGTGTATGTAATCTAGACTAAAAATGACAAAATGATTAAATTTAATTGTATACAGTAGATATAGGATGAAAAGCATGAACAAAAAGATAGATATGAGATGAGAATACATAGAGGAACTATGATCCAAAATTTGAAGCTAACTATACAGGATATAAGCTCTGGGTGCCCTAGTCTAAAAGTGATGAAGGTTGTGGAAGATGACTAAAAATGCGATTAGGAGGCTCTACACATCTATCTCTCAAAAAATTGGGTCATTATAGAGAAAAAAGGGTGTTAGGAACCCTAGTATTCCATCTATTCAACACCCATCATAGTCTATCACTATTTACTGTGCTCTTCTATAGCTCTCTCACTATTAGATTTGAACCTACACACACATAAAAGGGGAAAATGGTTGTGTTGTATAAGGGCTTGCCTAATTCAAACCCTATGTTTGTGTTCCCACCTCCACAACAACTATGATGAGTGATAGAGTGCATGCCCTTGCAAAGATAGAGGCTAAATCAATGGTGAAATATTGAAATGGCATGATTCCCTTTAGTAATTTGATTCTCTTTTGGAAGTCCTGCAAATAATAGTGCAATAAAAGAATGAAAATAAATGACAAATATGAATCCATTCTTGAATATAGAATTCTTGTAGTCTACTTCTTTATATATGTATAGCTCTATATTTGATTATATTGTAATGTGATTACTAGATAGTCTTATCTACCTTAGGGCCTTATGAATGATCGAAGATGTCCTTTATATAGGGATTACAAGGTTATTTTAAATATAGATTAGAAAATAATGATCAAATGCAAATAATTCTTAGACCAAATCACTAATAATGAAGGTGGACACTTGTAATAATAAAATTTGAGCTTCTTTTAGAGGGACTAGAGCATTAAGGAATAGGTCCACTTAAAAGGGAACCTTCAAAAGGGGAAACTTAAAATGTCAGGATCCTAAACATAGGACCTAGTCTTCGATTTAATATTTGATGATGATTAAGTTATAGGCTTATCAGTAAAATTATAGGGTAGGATAGAGCACAAATGGTCTTAAAATGATCTAATAGAAACCTCACTAAAGTAGGTACTAGATAAACTTTAAATTTTTTAACGTAAACAATTTATGACACAATATTTAGCCCCTACTTTAGTGAAAGTATGATCTTATGCTCATACTCATAGTAAAGAAATATAGAAGTTGAGAGCAAGGCACTCTAGGGATAGGATAACACTAAGTTGAGGGATTTGCAAGCTCTAGAGCCTAGGATCTTTTCAACCTACACAAGAATACTCAAAGAAGGATACACTTACTAAGGACACAAAAGGAACACAAAGCACAAAAAAGGATAGTAGTAATAAGACAAACAAAGGTTCCAATTCAACTAGGTGAAGAGACTTCAATTAAAAATTTATGCCAAATATTAAGTATCATTCCCAAAATGCTATTGTAAAGACACACGGACTTTTAGAAAGAGACAAAAGCACACAACACTAAGACGATATTCCATGGTTTGCAAATCAACAAGTGTGATGTGTTGGGGGTCCACAGACATTCCAAGCTACATGAATTTACCTAGCTAATAAGTCGTGTTATGTTTGGTCATTCATATATGGATAAGTGCAAGAAGATGAGCACAATTTTGGGGAAGTTTGTGCATTGGGAAAGATACCACTAGAAATGGGTACCTATTATGCTTCAGAGCCTGAGACTAAAATTCAATAATGATTGCCCATTTTTTAAATAGTACGTAACCATTATTTAAAAAACAAGTAATGTTATCTTAAATATATGTATTTTTTAAAAAGGTACCCATTATTTTTAAGTATTTTTTATTAATTCCTACAAACTCATTTTCACACCATAAATAATGAGTACCCATTACATTTAAATAATGGGTACCTTTTATTTAAAGTTTGAAATTCCAACCTGCCCTTTGCATTAGGTTTCAGCTCGGCAACTAGGCTTGGTGAGCCCGACCCTTAGCCTTGGACCTACAAGTACAAGGATATGTCAATAACAATGGAAAATATTGACTTTCAACGTATATCTATAGCCTTCTTTGACATAACTGTTTGATGAAATTAAAACACATTATAGATTATGGTGTGTAGATTTCAAATATGTAATTTTTTTTGGATTTTTGGAATACTTTTTTCTATTTTTTAATTATTATTTTTATGAAAATCATATTTTTAATTTATTTAATAAATTTTGTATTATTTACATTTGAGGGTCCAAGAGTTAGTATTTTGTGTCAATGTAGGCCTAGGTTGAGTTCATTCTTCTTAAGTTTGCATTTTTGTGTAAATAGTGGGTTTGAGTAGGTGGTTGACCTTCTTGATGGTCAAAAGTGTCAAAACTTGGTATAAGCATTAGGGAGGGTTAAATAGATCTTAGAAATGTTTGAAAAGTCGTATGTGATGACTTGGAATAGGTCTTATAGGTTGGAGAGACCAAAAGTGCAAAAATCACAAAGTTGCAAAAAGTTGTCATGACAACTTTTGTCCTGAATTGGTTAGCGGTGGAGTTAGGGTTTGTTCAACGCCCTAGGAGGACTCCACATGTGGGAAAGATATAAATACCCTCTCTTACACATTTAACAAGGTTAGAGAAGTATGTGATGTAAGTTCAACAATTGAGACTACTCATTTTTCAGTCTTGTTGACAACATTTTGGTTTGAGTTCACTCATTTTGCAATTGAATATGGATTGAATCCATTGATTCAGAAATGGATTGAGTTAATCTTATGTGTTATTGTGTTTTTTTTTCAATTTAGAGTTTTTGAAATACTATTCATTGGTGTTTTCTTGCTTAAGTTCGCAAGCAGCCAGTTTTTGCTTGTATATAGCAGTTTTCTAGTAAATATGATTGCCCCATGAGTTTCAAACATGCTGAAATCACGGATAGTTGGGAAATGATAGGAAACCACCTATACATTGTACATATTTAGGTTCAAGTTCTGGAGAAGAGTTTAAGTATGACTGTCACCTTGTTCTAGGCGAGTCCACGAGCAACCAGGCTAGAGGAAATAAGGTGAAAATGAAGTGCTAAGTGTAGGGGTGTGTGCCAAATCACCATTTCAGAGTTTGGAGGGGTCCATGGACTTGGGACAAAGTTTTCCATGCAAGGAGGAGATTTTACAAAGCTATTTGATGCCAAAACCCCAACTTGTTCATTCACTGCTCGTTAAAGGCCTAGTAAACCCTTCAAAACCCTCATTTTTGGGTTAGTACATTGTACGGTGAAACTAGGGGCCAAAACCAAAAAAATCCTTTAGTACTAGGTGTATCTTTGAAGAAAATCTGAACTTATTTTGGGGTCTTTTGCATCATTTTCCTTCAACCCCTAGAAAACCGGATTTGGAGGCCTAATAGGGCTCATTCCTTGTAGCCCTTTTCTAGGCAAGATTTTGAAATTGGTAAGAAACCTAATGATTGCAAACAACTAATGGACCCTAAATGAATTCAAAACATGTTAGAAGATACTTGCACACCTTTGCATCATCCCACAATAGCAGTAGGTCAGTTTGACAAGTTGAAGCCAAGAGGCCAGAATTGAGCACCTGAGAAGCATTGTGAATTGATAGGGTTCCTAACCAAAAGACCAAAAGAAAACACCTTAGAATGGTCAAGAATCAAGCCCTAGAAGAGATTGAGAAGGAATTGGATGTATAGAGTGCAATTAGGCTTGGTGAGTTGGTGGAATTGAGCAACACCAACTAGGTGACGTGTTGAGTAGGCTTGGTAAACCCCATCAAATTGGTATCAGAGCCTATAAGATTTGGGTGAAAAGAGTTGATGTCCTCAGTGGAATATGTAAGAGACAAAATCATGGTGACCAATGCAGAGTTGGCAAGGAAAGTGGATGATCAGGAGGAAGAGAATAGACTCCTGAAAGAGAAATTGATTGAATTGGAGAGTAAGCTTGGTGCAATTGAAACTAAGGCTGATGAAGTGTTGGTAAAGGTTGAAGGAGAAAAAGGGAAGGGTAAAGAAGTGTTAGAGATAGACAAAGTGCGTGAACCAGATCCTGTTCTAGAGAAAGAACCTTTCCTGAAGGCATTGAAAGCCTTGAGCGGTAAATCACTAGAAGGATTGCCATTGTTCACTGGTAAGATGGAGGCAGAAGTGGTCTTAGAATGGATAGAAGGTATGGAGAACCACTTTGAATATGAAGGTATAATTGAAAATGGATGAAGCACCCATCTCTTCTTGGAAAGGGATGCTAGTAAAAATTAAAGAAGTCTACCTCCCTGATGACTATGAAGTGCAAATTCATAGGAAGAGACAAAATTTAAGACAAAAAGACCTTGATGTTAGTAGCTACACAGAGGAGTTTCACAAACTTAGCCTTAGATCTCATGTGGTGGAAGAAGAGAGTCTCAACGTTGCTAGGTACCTAAATGGTCTACGGTGGAACATCCAAGAAGAAATCAGCCTAATGAGCCCAAAAACAGTCCATCAAACCTTTCAACTTGCCCTTAAGGTGGAGGAAAAACTGAAAAGAAAACATGACTCAAGCAGAAATAGAGGCCATAGGGGAGGCTTTGGAGGAAGAAGTATTGAACAAAGAACACAAGGTGAGTCCAAACTCATAGAGCAGCAAGAGAGTGGCACTAGTAGAGGAGGATTCAATTGAGGAAGGGGATCAAATAGTGGTTCCAAGGGAAGATGTAGTGGACAAGGTAGAGGTTCCTCATATTTTGCAACAATGAAGTGATACCATTGTAACCAACTTGGCCATCCAACATATAGGTGTCCAGAGAAGGGATCATCATCACAAGGTAGTGAAATAAGAGTGAACTATCTTCAAGAAGAGTCTTCAAGTAGCATGACCTCAGAGGTTGCCTTAGAGTCAGAAGTAGGTGACAACTTGATGATAAGGAGAACTTTGATCAAAGAACTAGTCAGAGAAGAGCCTAGCCAAAGAAGGTCCTTATTTAGAATCAAATGCAAGACTATGGACAAAGTGTGCAAAGTGATAATTGATTCAGGGTCTACAGACAATATTGTATTAGAAGAGGTAGTGAGTAAACTCAAATTGCAAAGGATACCTCACAACAATCCTTGTAGATTCACTTGGTTAAACAAAGGTCAACATGTTCTAGTCAATGAGCAAGCATGGGTCGATTTTACCATTGGAAGGTATAAGGGCAAGGTATTATGTGATGTCCTACCCATGGATTCATGTCATCTCCTATTAGGAAGACCATGGCAATTTGATAGACAAGCTATCCATGATGGAGCAAAGAATGCATACTCATTCAAGAAAGATGGAGTCACATTCAAGATTCACTCTATCCTTGAGCAAGGTGAGAAAAGGGCAACAGGTCCTAATGTTCTTTTGGTAAGTGAAAAATAGTTTTTGAAGACACTTGAGCAAGGTGAAGGTGTAGGATTTGCACTAGTGATGAACCCTAAAGAGGAAGACAAGAAAGATCAGTTAGATTTGCCAAAAGAGGTGCAAGATTTGTTGAAGAAATTCAAAGGCGTAGTAAGTGATAGACAACCAGCCACATTACCTCCTAAAAGAGCCATAAGCCATCAAATAGACTTCATTCCTAGATCATCCTTACTTAACAAGGAAACTTATAAGATGACTCCCCAACAAAAAGTTGAGATTGCCAAGCAAATCCAAGAGCTCTTAGACCAAGGCCTAATTAGGAGAAGCATTAGCCCTTGTGCTGTCCCTACTATGTTAGCCCCAAAGAAAGGTGGTACTTGGAGGTTGTGTACTGATTATAGAGCCATAAATAGGATCACCATCAGATATAGGTTCCCTATTCCTAGAATAGAAGACCTCATGGATTGTTTAGGGGAAGCTAAGTGCTTTACCAAGAGTGACCTTAAAAGTGGATATCACCAAATTAGGATTAAAGAGGGTGATGAGTGGAAAACAACATTCAAGACAACAAAGGGACTTTATGAGTGGCTTGTAATGTCATTTGGATTATCCAATTATCCAAGCACCTTCATGAGACTCATGAATGAGGTGATGAAGGATTTCATAGGTAAATTTGTGGTGGTATATCTAGATGAAATTCTCATTTTCAGTAAGGATAGGGTGATCATATTACTCATTTACAAGATGTATTACAAAGATTGTATGATAAAAAGCTAACCATGAACTTGGATAAGTGTGAGTTTGTCAACCAGGATTTGGTTTACCTTGGGTTTGTATTGTCTCAAGGAAACCTAAAGATGGATCCCAGCAAGGTTGAATCCAAAGTAAATTGGCCCACCTAAGTCAACAATAGAGGTGAGAAGCTTCCATGGACTAGCTCAGTACTATAGGAAGTTCATTAGGCAATTCAGTGCCATATGTGCACCAATGTTAGACACCATTAGAGGTGGAATGAAGGAAAAATTTTAGGGGAATGAGGAAGCCAACAAAGGTTTTGAAACCTTGAAGGGGAAGATAGCTACTCAACCGGTGCTAGTGTTGCCTAGTTTTGAGAAATTTTTCATTGTAGAATGTGATGCAAACAATGTTGAGGTAGGTGTTACCCTAAGCCAATAAGAAAGACCAGTAGCTTTCCATAGTGAGAAGCTAAGTGATTCCAAGAAGAAATATTCCTATTATGATCTTGAGTTGCATGCTTTAGTGCAGGCTTTGAGAAAGTGGAGACACTATCTCCTCCCTAAGGAATTTGTAGTCTATACAGATAACCAAGCATTGAGTTTCCTAAAATCACAAGATAAACTTAGTCATAAGCATATGAAATGGGTGGAGTATATGCAGGCCTATACATTCACCATTAAGCACAAGAAAGGGCAGTTAAACCGGGTAGCTGATGCATTAAGTAGAAGACTTTTGATAGTCCAAGAGATCCAATTGAGAAGCATAGGTGTTGACAATTTTAGAGGCTTATATCCAGAGGATGAAGACTTCTCAAATGCCTACAAGGTGTAAAAGGAGTATCAAAACCACTTCCATAGTGAGTATTCTGATTTTGCTTTGCAAAATGGACTATTGTTTAGAGGTGGGCAGCTTTGTGTGTCTAGAGGCTCAATGAGGGAAAATCTCATACAAGAGAAGCATAATGGAAGCCTTAGTTGATATTTTGGATTCAATAAGACTCAAGAGTTGGTTCAAAGGTACTACTATTGGCCAAGGATGAGTCAAGATGTGAAGAAGTATATGGAGACTTGCATAGTTTGCCAAAAGGCCAAAGGTACTTCTACAAATGCCAGTTTACACCAACCTCTTCCTATACCAAATAGACCTTGGGAATGCATTAGTATGGACTTTGTAGTAGGTTTACCAAGGACAAAACATGGATATGACAACATTTATGTCATTGTGGAGAGATTTAGCAAAATGGCTCACTTTGTGCCTTGCAAGACTACTCATGATGCATGCCAAATAGCTCAATTGTTCTTCAAAGAGGTAGTGAGGATACATGGTTTACCCATGAGAATTGTTTCAGATAGAGACTCAAAGTTCATGAGTAATTTTTGGAAGACACTTTGGCAAAATCTTGGCACCAACCTCTCTTTTGGATTAGCCTATCATCCTCAAACAGATGGGCAGACCGAAGTGGTGAATAGGAGCTTGGAAAACTTATTAAGGTGCCTTACTAAGGGATATGGTCAGACATAGGATCAAGTACTCTCACAAGCTGAATATGCATACAATGACACCATGAATAGGACTACCGACAAGAGCCCTTTTGAGGTGGTCTATGGAGTGCACCCAAGAGGAATTTTGGAGTTGAGAGACTTAGGTAGTGCAGCAGCAAGAAGTGGATATGCAAAAGAATTTGCATAATCAATGAAGGAAGTACATGAATCAGTCAAGCAAGCATTGAAGGAGAACACAAGCAAACTCAAGCAAGCATTGATGGAGAACATAAGGAAACTCAAGCAAAAAGTTGATGAAAGGAGGAAAAATCTACAATTTCAAGTGGGAGATCTTGTCATGGTGCACCTAAAAAAAGAAAGGCTACAGCAAGGAGTGCCTAACAAGTTACAAATGAGAAGGATAGGTCCATTTACCATTCTAGCCAAGTATGGAGAAAATGCATACAAGGTGGATCTACCTAGTGACATAGGATTGTCATCGGTTTTCAACATAGCAGACTTAATTGCCTATAAGGGACCAATTCAAAGTTCATATTGTAGTCACTCAGAGGTATCAGATGATGTGAACCACCTTCAATTACCAGCCAAACCAAATCCACAGGCCAAGAAGGTGTTGAGTTCAAGGATCGCCAAGAAGACAAGGCATCAAGCCTATTGGGAGAACCTCATCAAATGGTAGGGTATGTATGATGTTGAATCTACATGGGTGATTGAGATAGAGTTTAAGAAGCTTGGGATTGATCAGAATCTGATTTCCAAAGAGGTGACATGATCTTCTTTTGTTTGGGAGAATGGTGCAAGAGCACCTAGGACTTAGGCAAAATATTTTTCACAATTTTGGCTTGTATTGACCCAAATGAAGTCATTAGTGAATAAGGACTCTAGGAGGGTCCAAGAGATAGTATTTGTTTCAATGTAGGCCTAGGCCGAGTTAATTCTTCTTAGGTTTGCATTTTTATGTAACTAGTGGGTTTGAGTAGGTGGTTGACCTTCTTGATGGTCAAAAGTGTCAAAAATTGATATAGGAATTAGGGAGGGTTAAATAGGGCTTAGACATGTTTGAAAATTCATATGTGTTGATTTGGAATAGGTCTTATAGGTTGGAGAGACCAAAAGTGCAAAAATTACAAACTTGCAAAAAGTTGTCATGACAACTTTTGTCTTGAATTGGTTAGTGGTTGAGTTAGGGGTTTTCAAACACCCTAGGAGGACTCCACATGTGGAAAATATATAAATACCCTCTCTTTCACATTTACCAAGGTTAGAGAAGTGTGTGATGTAAGTTCAACAACTAAAAATACTCATTTTCAGTCTTGTTGACACGATTTTGGCTTGATTTCACTCATTTTGCAATTGAATATGAGTTGAATCCATTGATCCAGCAATGGATTGAGTTACTCTTGTGTGTTTTTGTGTTTTTAGTTCAATTTAGAGTTTTATAAATACTGTTCATTTTTTTTTTCTTGCTTAAGTTTGCGAGCAGCCAGTTTTGGCTTGTATATAATAGTTTTCTTATAAATATGGTTGCCCCATGAGTTCCACACATGCTGCCATCAAGTCTAGTTGGGAAATTGTAGGAAACCAACTTTACATTTTAAATATTCAGGTTCAATTTTTGGAGAAGAGTTGAAGTATG
Organism: Cryptomeria japonica; assembly: GCF_030272615.1. Classification (NCBI taxonomy): domain Eukaryota; kingdom Viridiplantae; phylum Streptophyta; class Pinopsida; order Cupressales; family Cupressaceae; genus Cryptomeria; species Cryptomeria japonica. The sequence goes on from NC_081412.1 coordinate 634,721,768, forward strand.
ACTGTCACCTTGTTCTAGGTGAGTCGAGGAGCAACCTGACAAGAGGAAACAAGGTTAAAATGAAGTGCTAATTGTAGGGGTGTGTGCCAAATCACCATTTTAGACTTTGGAGGGGTCCATGGAGTTGGGATATACTTTTTCATTAAGGGAGGAGATTTTACAAATCCATTTGATGCCAAAACCCCAACTTGTTCATTCACTATCGGTTAAAGTCCTAGTAAACCCTTCAAAGCCCTCATTTTGGGGTTAGTACATTGTACGGTGAAACGAGGGGCCAAAACCACAAAAATCCTTCAAGTTTAGGTGTATCTTTGAATAAAATCCAAATTTATTTAAGGGTCTTTTGCATCATTTTCCTTCAAGCCCCAGAAAACTGGATTTGGAGGCCAAAGTAGGGCTCATTCCTTGTAGCCCTTTTCTAGGCAAGATTTTGAAATTGGTAAGAAACCTAATGATTCCGAACCACTAATGGATCCTAAATGCATTGAAAAAAATTTAGAAGACACCTCCACAAATTTGCATCATCCCACAATAGTAGGAGATCAGTTTGACAAGTTGAAGCCAAGAGGCCAGAATTGAACACCTGAGAAGCACTGTGAATTGATAGGGTTCCTAACCAAAACACCTGAAGAAAACACCTTAGAATGGTAAAGAATCAATCCCTAGAAGAGACTGAGAAGGACTTGGAGGTCTAGAGTGCAACTAGGCCTGGTGAGTTGGTGGAATTGAGCAACACCAACTAGGTGAAGTGTTTCAATCTTTAAGTATTTCAATTTTTAAGATCAATTGTGAGAAATTTTAAAAATTGAGAAAAAGAACATCCACTTTAGGAACTTTATGTGGACTCAACTTCTTTCAATGACATGTATACGGTATGGATTCCACCATCCAACAAGTTGTGTTATGTTGGGTGATCCATATATTTATATGCTAAACAATCACAACTAGCAAGCCACACTATATTAGGTGACCAATTCCTTAAGAAACATAAACAAGAACAAAAAAAAAAACTAGAAAGACACACTCTACTATATAATAAATTCTTTATGGAATGTAAACAACAATAGAGATCAAAATAGCAAGCCATGTCGTACTAGTTGATGATGATGAGTCATATGAAATGGATGTCATTGGCTAGAAATTTATGTTATATTGGTTGAATCATATACAATCAAAACCTTAGGGAATGTAAAAATGGATCACACTAATAGCTCACACTATAGTAGATGATCAAGAGAAGCCATATACCACAAAAATTGTAAGAGATAGATTTGATTATCACACCTTAGGGGGTGTTATGCAACACAATGCCACCACTTACGGGGCACACCAAAGAAAATAATACACAAAAAGGAGGTGATATACTCCCCTTTATATGTTATCATATTTTTATACGAATACCTCAAGGATAAGAGAGAGATCCATATCAAGAAAACACACCTTCAACATGAAGAAGAGATACACAATCATGATGCATGCGTCCAAGTGAGTAACATATCCTTATGAATGATGTACACACCTCTAAGAAAGGAAGGAATCATCACAAATGATATATACGTATTTAAATAAGGGTAAAGGGATCCTTATCAAGGATATACATTTTGAAACAAAGAGAATGGATTCTCATTAGGGATACATACCTTCCAAAAAGGCAAATATGGGGTAATTATTGTCTAAGAATACCTACCTTCTTAAAAAAAAATTAGGAATCCCTCCTAGCAAACTAGTTCAAACCGTATCTAGCAGCTTTCTAGTTCTATAATGTAAAAAAAAAATGTGCCATATAATGTGTAAAACTGGTTTGAGTGAATATATGAAACCAAGGAATCGTAAACTTGAAGATCTATTTATTAAAGTGTAGGAAGCATATAAGTGAGAACTAAAGAGTATAGCGATGGGAAGATTAATAGATTAGTATATATTGTGCAACTTTTAAGAATGAAATAGGTATTATATATATATAATCTAAAATGAATGCATAAACATGAGAATGAATTATAAATTCTAGAGAATCCCTTAATTACATAATATATTCTAGCATCACATTTAGTACATCATCATATAATTTATATATAGATTAAACTTATTGTATGGACATTTTCTTATTTCTAATGAGAGAAACTATATATGGTGAATGGAAGGGAGTTGAATATTTTTATGGATTTTTAAAATTTTAATTAACTTTGTATTTTAGTCTTCACATTGAAAATTTATATTTTCCTCGAAAAGAATTGTTCAAATTATATCACATAACACATTCTCATATCTTGATATAGGTAAACAAAAAGATCAAGAATATTTAGGAATATTTATCGAGTGCTTTTAATGAAAAGTGATTAACATGAATAATATACTTTTACTAAAGAATTTTTTTTTTAAATGTTGTTCCTAAAATTACATGATTTTAACATAATATTTTATTAAAAAAATTTAAAAATAATTATAATTATAGCTAACTATTTTTCTATATGTACTTTAATTAATGTACAAAATCAAAATAACATTATAATAAAATTATTATCTTAGAAATTAGATTAATTTTATAACCATTAATTTATATTCTTCAAATATATAATATTTTTCAACTAAATACATATATCTTTGATGAATAATTTTTAATAAAAAATTTAAAATATTTTATTATAATTTAAAAGGTTGTTCATTTTTGTGTAAGCTCATAAAATATCTATTTAATACAATTCTAGTTTATCACATTCTCTAAGTCAATTATGTGACTTTTATTTGTTGGGAAGAGTCGCTCTAAAAGAAATTTAGTCAGTAAAAATTTTTATGTGACTTTCATTTTATTTAGTGGGAACAATGGTCGGTAATGACTAGAAATGCACACAACATTTGGTTTGATCATGAATACTTATAATTTGTTGCCTAGAAAATGTTTGGAATATGCAATTGAACATTCAATTTGCATTCATTCTTAAATCGACATGTCTTTTGCCATCTTGAACAATGGAAAGACAAATGCATCACACAATGAACTTTCTAATTTTGAATGGATAGTTTAGTTTTGTTGTGACAACTAGTGGTTGTGTTTCTTCTAAATATAACAATTGATTGGTATGTGTTAAGTGAACTTTGTATTTATAGATGATTATAAAATAAATATATTAATAATATTTTATATTACAATAATAGTATACTGATTTTTAATGAAATATATTATTGAGAAATAAATAACATTAATCAATTGATGTAAATAGGTGATGATTCTTAATTTTTTTTACATGCACGAATTTAAAAAATTAAAAAGTTGAAGAAATCATTAATTGAAATATCAATAATCTAAGCGGTATCATAGTTGGGAAGTTTACCAAGTCTAGATTGTGACTTTGTGATTGTAGAGTTAGGTTGCATCTAGCATCATGACAATAAGAGCTCTATGAAAGAAAGAATCCATACAAAGGGTAGTTGTAAGTTGATATAATATTTGTAGAGCACTTTTAATTTACTCAATACTTTGTAGAATTCTAAAATAGCTAACCTAGGCTCAATTATTATATACAAAATATCATCTATTTCATCCATTATTTTTTAAATCTAATAGAATTACATACTTGTAATGAGGTAATATAATATTATTTTAAAAATTGGTTCATTCAAATCATTCAATGTTTCAATTAACACTTTGTATTTCAAAAAAATCCAAAGGTAAAATGTTGGAAGCAATAAAGAAAAGCCAAGTATATTTAATGGTCAAAGTTCTAGGAATCCGACCTATATATCTCTTGTTTGTTGGGATTACCATCAACCTTGTAAATATTTTGTGAGTAGTGACATGTACGCTTAGCTCAACCCCTTCAAAAGCCCATTTTAACCCACATACTTGATATTTATTAAATGGAAACCTATAGCTAAACATGGAACAAACAAGTTAGATAAAACATGATACTTGTTGTTTTCTCATGACATCTTTTCTACATTGATATTCTCTGTTCTGAATCTGATATAGCAGTGCATGCACAGTAGGAGTAGGTTTATGTATGTAGGAGTAACCCGGAGCTCTAATGAAATTATTTTTCTCTTTATTTCAAGTCATCTCATGGAGTGGACAATGGGATGCTTGGATCTACGAAGCTGACCAGAAGACCCTTCTCCAGAACTCATCAACCTATTCAAGCAATGATGGGTTCTTTCTTTCCCTTCTTCCTACATTCTTCTATTCCATTTCTGTTTGCATTTCTATGATCAATGTGATCTTTTCTCAGCTATTCCCATGACTTGTGTGGGATCTTCTGAATAGTTTTCTCTTTATAAATAAAGATATATTACATGCAGATGTTTTCTTTCTTGATTCATATATTTCATATTGGAAATAAGATACTTGTATGGCATACATTTTTTTAATAAAGATAGTAAACTTGGAAAAAAATTGTGTACCTTTTCTCTGCAATACATAAGACCTATTGTAGGTCACCAAGATTTTTAAGTGTGATAAAATTTTGGTAACATTACCACCTAAACGTTTGTATATTTTTTTAATGGTTTTCGAGGTATTGTGTTTAGTGGAAAATTAATTATTATTTATTTTAAGTTAACTCCATGATTAAATGCATTTTAGTCAAAGCACTACTACTAATGGAAGGGTAACAAAATTTTGAATACTTATCTCGATTAAACATCACCTAAAATTTTGTACTTCATTTTCTTAATTGCTTTGGTAGGTTTTGTCAATAGAGAAAACATTAAAGTGTTCTTTATTTTAAAGTAAAATCCATGATTAAACATAATTGATTCAAATTAGTTTCAATAATGAATGGGTAACCAAAATTCCAATGTTTGACCATTGTAAACATTACCTAAAATATTGTAGAATATTTTTTAAAACAGTTTAATAAATTTTGTCTTTAGAGGAAGTTTTAAGTGTTTTTTTTAATTTTGAAAGGAACTTCATAACTAAGTTCATTTGGGTTAAAGTAGTTCTAGTAGTATATGGGTTAAAAAGTTCAAATTCTTGACCAATGTAAATGTCACCTTAAATTTTATTTTAGATATTAATGGATGGGTAAGAAATTTTTCAAAGCTTCCAATCTTACAAACATCGCATACAAATTTGAGGCAATGTAGTACTAGTACTAGATGGGCAAGGAAAGTTTCAATGTTTCATTCCTATAAGGATTACATGAAATTTTGATCTACTATCTAGTAGGTTTGTCTTTAGAGTAAAGTTAAGTTTACTTAATTTTGAATAAAAAGCTATGGTTAAATGCATTTGATACAAAGTCGTGCTAGTAATGGATGGATAACAACGTTTCAATTTTTGACCATGCTAAATATCATTTTAAATTTTGAGACAAAGTAATACTAGTATTGGATAGGCAAGGAATGATCGAATGCTTCACCACTGTAAACATCACTTGAAATTTTGTATTATGTTTTTCATAATTGATTTGATTAGTTTTCTCTTTAGAATAAATTAGATGTTTTTTATTTTAAAAAAACTGCATGATTAAATACATTTTAATAAAATAATACTTACAATAAATGAATAAAAAAAATATAATATTTCATCGTATTAAAAATCAAAAAATCATAAAGTGAAATTATTTCAAATCACTACTCCTAAAATATAAATGAATATATTTGACTCAAAATATACTAAATTAAACCTTGGTAAAATATTATTTTCTTATCATTTTCTTTCTTTATCATTGAGATAATAGAGTTGTTCACCACACACCATCTACTATTTTGTTTTGGTAATTTTGTCTTTACAAAAAAAAAAAAAATTCTTAATTTTGAAAGAAACTCCATGATTAAATGCGTGAGTTAAAATAATACCTATAATAGATGAATAAGAAAATTTCCAATATTTCATCTTATTAAAGCCTAAAAATAAAAATAAATAACATGCTAATTAAAATGTTCATTTTCATAGAAGTGATTTTTTTTGTCAAATCATACCTTATTTAATGATAAAGTTTATATTGTAGGCATCTAATAGTATTGAGTTCAAATCTTCTACAGTATTAACAAGAGACACAAAGCGTTGAGTTCCTATCATCAATATGGTTAGTTTAGAGTAGTTGAAAGTAGAGATGCAATAGAGGGGGAGAGGAAGACAGAGAACAATAGATAGAGATAGAGATAGGTAGAGGGAGAAATAGAGAGGAAGAGGCGGAGAGATATATAAGGGTAGAGGGATAAAGAGAAAGAGATAGATAAATGTGTGTGTGTGTGTGTGCGTGTGTGTGTGTAGAGAGAGAGAGAGAGAGAGAAGTATATATGTTGTTTGCTTTAATTTTAACAATAGCATGTCGAGGAAGCCCATGATGAGTTGTGCAATATGTATGAGAAGTTAGATTAAGTTTAACATTTAGGAAAGAAAAAAAATCAATTGTATTTTTTTTAAAACGTTTTATGGATATTATTATTATTAGCTAGTTTTCTTATAAGAAAAAAGATTATTTCTATAAATCTAGATTAAACAAATAAATAAAAATAATTATCTAATAATTGAGCTAGGATGGATAATCGAAATTGAATTATGTATTATAATTAAATAAAGGGATAGGTGTACGTAGTTTTAGAATCGATGATAAATAAATGTGGTAGGTGTTGGTTGGAATATTTTTTCATTGTTGAAAGATTAGTTATTTTAGTTTGATGAATGTTTCAAACTCTAAATTGAAATTATGAACCAAAGTCAACAAAAATTATACTTATTATCCCTATTTAATCACATTAAAAAATTGAAATTAGACTTGTATAGTGTAGTATGTAATCATTAGATGTGAAATTGAAAAAAATATTGTATAGAGAAAATAAAAAAACTATTCCCTATAACAGTGGGCCAAAATATGAGGACTAATTGACTATTAATTCATTAATTAATTAAAGTTTGTGAAAATGTATTTGTTAGAAATATTAAATTGAAAAGAAATAATTAAAGTTAAGATATTATATTATAATATTATATACATCTTTTTTAATAGTATATTATTATTATATAATATTTAAACAAATTATTTTCATTATATTTAAGAAAATTATATTACTAAATTACATAAGGATTACCCCAATTTAACTTTTATATTTTTAATGTTGTCCAAAGGCGCCCGTTTCCACTATGACTTTGAATTTTCGGCAATGAAATTTCGGCCATAACAAGAATATTCCAAGAAACGAAAAAAAATTAAAGAACGGAGGATTGCACTGGGACCGCCATGCTTACCCATCTCTTTCACTCATCTACTACGACCCTGAATTTCTGCTGTGTGCTGGACTGAACCCATACAATACGGCAATGAAATTTGTAGGAAACATATTTTCTTAATATTAAAATATGACTTTGAAGAGTCTACCGGTAGAAAAATAATTTACAACTATGTAGATGTGAACATTGAATATTATTTGGAAGTCAGTTTGCTATGGCCAACAATAGTAGCTTTCTAGAAAATGTCCTCAACACGCGCTGAACAGTCAGTTTGCTATGGAATTGATTTGTGTCTTGACGTCCGTCATTTTTATAGATGGAGATTATAATCTAATTTAGAATTATTTTTGTTATTTTGACTTCCTTAACAAATTGGCCCAAACTTATATCTCTTTTTTGGAAGTCGTGTTGAAATAAGCATGAAAATGTGATTTGCACATTATAGTATTACATGGAAAGGCAAACCACAAATCATATTTAGTCATCTAATTAATTAATTTTGATCCAAACTAATCCATACTAAAATCTAATTAAGAACATCAATACAACATTACTATCACATCCTCATAAGATTATACGAACATTTATTAAAATTAGAACATACTAGCATATTGTAAGATTTTTCTTTTTAATTTATAATCAAAAGTTATCAACATCAAATTTGATAAGTGTCAAAATTTGCCAACACCAAATTTGATCACAAAAAATATTTTAACCTCATAATACTTGCATTTCAATTACTATCACAATTAATTAATCTATAATTAATTTCTTGTTAGTATACAATTTATTGTGTTAGCTTAAATTATTATTATTTTTTATTAGATTTAAGAATAAGAATTACAAAAACCAATATCTGAAACATTTAGAAAAAAAGTACCAAAAGATGAAGGTAAGCATGGTTGGGTGCGCGAGGAGAAGAAGAGTGTAATGTTGAAAGGGGAGTGTGTAGCAATGCATGGAGACAATGGAAAACCTGTGTAAAGGTGAAGAAACAAAAAAATCAGTAACCACACCTTTTTAGACAACTGAAATGAAACAACAGCAATGTGAAATTTATTTATTTATTTTTTTGGAATCTGGGGTGTCCCACAGGAGATAGCCTCTCGATTAATTATAATAATATATTGATTTGTAGTGAAATATATTATTGAGAAAGAAATGAGATTAATTATTTGATGTAAGTAGTCATTCTTAGTTTCTTTTATATGTATGAATTTAAAAATTTAAATAGATGAATAAATCATTACTTGAAATGTCAATAAATATGAATACTATTGTAGTTAGGAATTTTATCAAGTAAAATTTAGATTGTCACTTTTGTGATTGTTAATATAGGTTGCATCTAACATAATAACAATGAGAGCTATATGAAAGCAAGAAGCCATACAAAGGGCAATTGTAAGTTGATACAATATTTATAGAGTACTTTTAGTTCACCCATTTACTTTGTACAATTTCAAAATAGTCTACCTAAGCTCAATTATTATAGACAAAATATGATCTATTTCATCCAATATTTTTTAAATGTAATAGAATTACATACTTGTAATGAGGTTATATAATATTGTTTTCAAAAATAGTTCATTCAAATCATTCAATGTTTCAATTAGCAATCTGTATTTGAGAAAGGTCCAAAGGTACAACAAAATAAAGCCAAGTATATTTAATGGTCAAAGTTCTATGAATGCAATGTATATATGTCTCATTTGTTATGATTAAGGTGCCATTAACCTTGTAAATCTTGTATAATTAATTATTCCTTCTGTTTGTAAAATTCCATAATGGAATATGTACTCACTAAGAAATGGTCTTATTTCAGCTACATTTAGATCTCAATACCTAAAAAGGGGTGTGGGGGCACTTACCCCCCACTACTGTTGTCCCTCCAAGATTTTCCCTAGCAGGGGTTCTAGGATAGTGCTCCCAAATGGAATTTTTTAGAAAATTGCATTGTAAAATTATATAATTTTTTAGTCAATCTAAATCATTCATCATTAGGTCATAGAAATTATGGTAGGATTCGTTTCCTTAGAAGAAAACACATTTTAATGAGGGCATTGTATTAAGATTGTGACAAGACAGAAAGTTCAGATAAAAGAATAGACGATGTTGAAATAAAGACAAAAAGTGAAGTGTGTTAGTGATTTATTGTAAACTCTATTGAAATTTATATAGACCAGTGCACATCTCTTCTTGTGTTTATTTTCTTCTCAAAAATATATTTCCACATAAATATTATATTTTTCGTATATTCTTTTATTTCCTTTGTTTTCCCTAATTTGTTTTCCTATTATCTCTATTTGGTTATGCATTGGATCAATAATTATAATTACTAAAACTAGATTATCATTCTATAGATGTTTACCTTTATTTCAAACTTTATTTACTTTGAAGAAGTTCATAAATGAAACTTTAAAACTTTTCTTCCATGTTCCTTTTCAATATTTACCTCAATCTAATTTGCTTTTCTATTTTTGGTTTATCTTAATTTTTCCTTAGCAAAGATTTTAGTCTTTACGATATTTCCTTTAAATAAGGGTTTGTGAACTTCATCCTACGGAGGGGAGGAGATGTTCAATTGCTCAAGAACATATTGTAGAAAGATCACCCACAAATCAAGATATTTAAATTTTGAAATAGACATAAATTTGGTTGAACTATATTACCTGATCCAAAAAAATGATCCTCTAATATATCATATTTGTAAATTAAAAAAATATATTAATAGGAATCGTTAGAGATCAAAATAAATTATAATAAAACATAATAAATTTTAAAATAAAAATCAAATAATACAAAAAATTAAATTAAATACTATAATTTTTAAAATAATAAAATGTACAATTTCATCCCTTAAAATTACATTTTACACATCAAATTATTTAATAAAACAAAAACACTTAAAAAAAACTTCATATACACCGATGAAGAAAAAACACAAATACACTAGAAAAGCTAAAACCAAGGAATCATTTTGAATTTCATATATTACCCCTTGAAATGTTTCTGTCATCATTAACACCAACAATTTCTAACACACCTCATGCTAATAAATTTGCATCGGCCATATACTAAAAGAAAACTTTGTCATTATACTAACAAAACCCTCTATACAGTTGTATCTACTTTGATCTATTAACCTCTTATACACCCATCAATAGCTAAAATTACAACATCATAAAAATCGAAGGCTCTCTTTCTCACCCTCTTATTTAAAGTCAATACTCCAATCACAACAGAGAATCCCAAACCATAACTCAATCCAAGTCCGACTGCCCATCCTATCATTTCACCATCTGAATTCTTTGCTTCACCAATTCTCTCAATACTTGTGCAGTTGCCATAGCCAGAAGAGTTGTTGCAGACGCTTATATTGGTAAATGGAATCCCACTTAGGTTAAGATTGCCTAAGTAGGACGACTCCCCAAAAGTTAGGAACTGTCCTCCATGGGGTACCTTTCCATCAAGCATGTTGTAAGATAGATTCAAGAACTCCAAATAACTCAGGAACTCAAGTTCTAAGGGAATGTTGCCATTCAACCTGTTTAGCGAGAGGTCCAGAGACTCTAGTTGTTCCATGTGTCCCAATGTTTTTGGGATTCGGCCACTGAGATGATTCCTTGACAGGTTAAGGGCTATCAAGCCTTGAAGAGATCCCGTTTTAAAAGGAATGCTCCCTGATAAACTGTTGTTTGAAAGATCAATACATTTAAGAATAAAGAGAACTTTCACAAATTCAACATCCCAGCCTTTCCAGGAAATTTTGATCTGATTTGTATATTTAGCACCACCTGAACTGTATTCTTCGAGATGGTTTGAATTATTCTGCGATGCATTGACCATTGCAAGCAGGTTTGTAAGGTTGCTTGGAATAGCTCCTGAAAGGTGGTTGCCAGAAAGATCCAGAATTTGAAGATTCGGAAGGCCAATTACCTGGCGTGGGATACTGCCATGAAAATGATTAGACCTTAAGACCAACACATGCAGCTGTGATAGCTTTCCAATCCACTGGGGAAGGGTGCCTTCCAAATCATTATTTCCCAAATCCAATACTTGCAGAGATCGGCCTTCTGAAATGGACGAGGGAATAACTCCTCTCAAATGATTACCATTGAGCTTCAATGTATGCATGTTTGTAATGTTGCCCCACTCTGCTGGCAATTTACCTTCCAGATGATTTTCTGCCAAATCTAGAACACTAAGAGAAGAACAATTCCTGGTTAAATGAGGAGGAATGACACTGCTCAGCGTATTTTTTGAAAGGTCAAGAACCTGCAAATATGGAGTGCAAATAGAATCTGGAATCGCTCCGCTGAGGTTATTCCGCGACAAGGATAAGAACCTTGCATTTTCAAGATACGCACCGATGTGACTAGGAATAGAACCATTAAACTGATTCATCGACAGATCTAGCAGATAAGCTCCAGCGAGAGGAAGATGAAGAGAACCTTCTAGGCTATTATTGTGCAAATCTAGAGAGTCAATATACATAGGTAAGGTTTGTCTAGAGGCAATGACCCAGTTAATTGATTACAGCTAAGGTTCAAATCATAAAGGCTGGGTAAGTTCCATATCCAAGATGGAATATTTGTTTGGATACTGTTAGCAGATAGGTCTAGATATTCCAAGTCGTATTGGGTCACAAGAAACGATGGAATTCTATCTAAATTGCAAGAACCTAATGCCAAACCGGAAAGCGTAAACTCCGGAATCCATGTTGAATCAATGTTTACAGTTAACTGATTGTAAGAAAGATACAGCCTATCAAGACTAGTGAGATTATCGAATACGGAAAGGGAAATGAGGCCGCTTAAACTATTGGAGTGGAGCAAAAGGCTTCTTAAGTTAACAAGATTTGAAATTGTAGATGGAATCTTACCATTCAATTCGTTCGCATTAAGGTCAAGACTAACAAGGGAAGAAAGTGAGTCCAATGAAGCTGGGATTACCCCAGTTATCATGTTGTAGGACAGGTCCAATTCAACAAGTTTAGAGAGATTGAGTATGGAGACAGGAAACTCACCTTCAATAGAGATATCACACAGATAAAGACTCTTCAAGGACGACACATTCCCTATAGCAGATGGAATCCCACCTTCAATTCTGGTATCTGATAGATCAAGACTTTGCAAGGACAACAAATTCCCTATAGAAGCTGGAATCTCACCTTCAATCCTGGTATCTGATAGATCAAGACTTTGCAAGGACAACAAATTCCCTATAGAAGCTGGAATCTCACCTTCAATTCTGGTATATGAAAGACGAAGATGCTCCAAGCATGAGATATTCCATATAGCAGATGGAATTCGGCCCTTGATGGCTGTCATTGAAAGACCAATGCTGGTTAGTGACAAAGAAGACTTTCGTTGTCCAATGAAAGAAATGTCTCCTCCAAGATTCTCATTCCAAGAGAGATCAAGAGAGAGCAAGCGCCCAGTCACATTTTCAAACCAAGCTGGTATATGTGCTGACAAATAGTTGTCTGATAGATCCAGATGAAGCAGAGAGGTGAGGTTGAGAAGGGAATTGGGAATTTGTCCTCCAAGCCCACAGTCAGACATGCTCAGTTGTTGGAGGTTGGATAGACTGCCAACAGCTTCACCCCACTCTTTGCTTGCAGAGATGTTCACTTCAGCAAGAGAGAGGTATTCCAAGCTCGCCAGATTTGATAAGCTTTCCAAACTCACATAAAATTCCCATACAGAATCCAGAGAGGAATAATTTTCATAACCAGCAAATGACAAGTCAAGAAAAGTGAGACTCTTCAACTTTCGATTATGGGGAGGACTGAATTTACCCTTGAAGAGGTTGTGACTGAGATCGAGGTGCTCCAACCGTGCAAGTTGGAACAGCGATGAACTGATGTTACCTTCCAAATTGAATCCACTCAGATCCAGTCGAGAAACATGGCCTGTGCGGAGATTACAACTGACTCCTCTCCACGTGCAGCAATTGAATCCGTGCCAGGAAGTTAGAGTGTTATACTCATCTACAACGGCTGCCTTGAAATCCAGGAGAAGATTTCTTTCAGGGAAGGGGCATGCAATTGCAGGGGAAGTGAAGCAGCATAATATTGTTATAATTGCAAATGCAACTCTGCCACATGAAAACATAGCTTCCATTGTTTTGGAAACTAAAATTCTTATTATCTTTAGTTTGAAAGAAAAGAGATGATCAGAAATCATGGGAAAAGAATGATGAATATATCGCTAACTGTGGTTATAAAGTGTTGTTGTGTGAACAGTGTCGCGTAATATTTTTGTCATTTTCAATGGGTGGAAAAGTCATGTGAAGGTAAGGCCTAACAAATTTCCTTGAGCGATATTTTCAATTTGAATGTGATGGGTATCGTGTAAAACAAGAATATGGCATGTCAATATAGAAAATTAACTAGGTAAATTGTGATTATATACATTTCAATTATTTTCAACATTGACGACAATTTTTATTAGACTTAAATTTCGTGCATTTCCTTTCCACAAATATTCGTATCGACCAGGAAAAGCTTTCACATAAAATTGAGATCGCTGGAAAACATAGACCAGATCATACGACTTACACAAAAATAGAATATACTTAAAAAATAGAACATAGTTAAAAAATACAACAATAATAAATAAATTAGGGGCACAAACTAAATTTACTTTGAATGAAAAGAGATGATCAATATATCGCTAACTATGGTTAAATATTGTTGTCTGAAGAGTGCCATGTCTGCAAAGAAAGCGTGTCACATCGACACAGTAACATTTTTGTCATTTTTGTGTATTTTCAATGGGTGGAAAAGCCATGTGAAGGTAAGGCATAACAAATTCGGGGGTCAAACAAGAAAATGTTGTGTCAATATGGAAAATTAACTATATATTTTTCTTTCCTTATTTCCAACATTGACTGACAATTTTTAATAGACTTAAATCTCATCCATTTTCTTTCCACAAATATTCCTATCGACCAGAAAAATCTTTCACATAAAGTTGAGATCGCTGGAAAACACAAATCAGATCATACGACTCACACAAAAATAGAACATACTTAAAAAATACAAGAATAATAAGGAAATCAGGGGCATAATCTCAATTTTCAGAGTTTAGATGTTTTCAAGCAAAGAATTTTTTTTTAAAATATATGTTGAATATCAAAGAATTTTTTTAATTGTGGTTTAATCATGTGATCTTTGAACACTATGTTATATTTTATAACAAGTTAAATTGTATAAAATTTAATTATATATCTGAATAATTTTGCATAAATTTTAACTGTTTATCATTATAAAAATTATATAGGTAATAGAGTTTTGATAAAAAAAAAATAGTTTTATTTTATGATTAAAAAATTAAATATGATTATATAGTAATTAAATTCTAATATATATATATATAAATTGTTTGTGAATCACATATATTAAAAAAAAAATCATACATAGAGTAGAAACATCATTTTTGTCGAAACTCATCCAAGGATTGGCAATAAAATTTCAAATTGCTTTTTTTCTTTAATTTTGCTAATGTTTATATTTATCCATATTGAAATAGAAAAGATTGTATATTCGTGTCCTCTTCTTTTATGTTTTAGGCCTAATTTGATTAGGTTATCTTTTAGGTATTGATTAGTATATGTCCTGACATGATTTTACATCGAATTTCAATGATTTTATCATAATCTCATTCTATCTCCATGCATCTCAAAGGTATGAACATAATCAATAATCTCCACCATTAGTTAGCATGATTTTTTCATAGTCCATGAAGAATTGATATTATTACTTTTGATTTTAACAATGCATATTTATGAATCAGCAATTTGATTTTAACTAAGTGTGATCCAAAATTTTCATTGAAAAAAAAAAAAACAATTAAAACCAAAAGTAATCATATCAAATCTCCACCATTCATCATCCTATATTAGACCCACAAATGCATAATTCATGTAGGTCACTTGCATGCATACATATTTGAACCTAACAATTTAAAATTCCATTTGATAATTTCATCCCTTTTTAACCATTATTATTCAATTAAAGTCTAATTTATTCCACATTACAACCTAGGTTAGTGTTTGTAAGGACTAATTTCACTTCATTTAAATTATCATGAGATAATCAAAATAATATTTACATGTAAACATAATAGAAAGATCATGTAACATCCTAGTAAGGGCATCATTAGCTTGCAACATTATTCTAGGTGTCCTACATACTTGCTTAATGTCTTTAATCCTCATTCATCACCATTAATTTAGTCTACTTAATGCACTATCTAATAAGAACATAACCCTTTCTTACTAAGTTCATAGAATTGGTGTCTATAAACACCACCCTACTTGATTCATGTGGTACTAAAGAAGATTATGCACTAGTTTTTTTTTTTTTTCGATGGATAATAGGTCGTGTGCGAATAATTGTATTAATAAAATGAAAATACATGAAAGTATACAACCTGATTCAATGTGGGAACTGGTAGGAAAGAATTGAGCAAAGAAAACCTTCAGTCATGCCCAAGGAAAAATAACTCTTGGAAATAATCAGGTAATAAAATAAATGGTCAGATGCCAATAAAGAAAATTACAATTGATAATTCCTGTCGAGAATACCATACTCATTCCATCGCTAATGGATTCATAATTTGACTACAATGGAGTAATATTCTGCTTATATTGAGATGGTGTTGTTCTGAGTAAGACATGACGATGACCTCCAACTAAATCTTGCAGAGTCAGATTGCCAAAACAGAAACCACATTCTTCTTGCACATTGTTAGGCTAGTTTGAATGAAGAATTATGAGCAATTGTAACCCAAAATTGATAAATTCCTCTGTTTTGTCTTAATACCAACATTTCCATAGATTTCCACTATGACAACATACCCAAAGATTTCAAAACAAGATAGATCGATATACTCTCAAACCTGCCTGACAAAAACTTACCGACGCATAGAAGAGAAATCAAGGTAAGCAAGACCCAAAGCAAGATTTAGCTGCCAAATCTAAGTATCCATAACATAACCCAGTCTAGCGCCGTGATAGCCATAGACAAATTTAGGAGACCTAGCCATGAAAAATTAATAAAAGAAGCGAGAATCCCAACCTACATCTACCTACAAGGATGAGAGGATATAGACAAATATATATACAAAATAAAAGATATATATATATATATATATATAGATATACATATCCATATATATATGTATATATACATACATAAATATACATATATATATATATACATCCCGACTATACTATGCTGGGACAAATTCCATCTCTCAAAAGTTGGTCTCTTTTCCTCGGCTGCAATACAAAGGAAGGGTTCTCACCGCAGAACAGTTCAAACTTAGAGGTTACGAAGGGCCTTCAATCTGCCTCCTATGTAAGGAAAATGAGGAAACTTAGTCAATTCATGTGAAATGAATACCACAATGCTAAATGCCATACAATACGCGCATGTTGTCCAAAGGCACCCATTTTCGCTATGACTTTGAATTTTCCAAACCCATGTCATACGGCAATGAATTTTCTTCATCTTACATACTTCTGCCATGAATGCACATGATAAGTGAGAGGAAAGAAGATTCCAAGAAAATAGATTTGATAAATGAAATACAAAACCCATGTGCGAGGAAAGAAGATTCCAAGAAACAAAAAAAAAATAAAGAACGGGGGATTCCAATGGTGCTTACCCATCTCTGTGCTTTTGATTGAACCCACGCAATACGGCAACGAAAAAAGGATTGTTTACCCATAAAATCAAATCATGTGTTATGATGACATTTGACACATACTATTTGACTCGACTCCAAAAGCCAACTAGGAAACGTCCTCAACACCCGCTGAACAGTCGTATTCCTGACAATAATAGGAATTAATTTTATTTGAAATTTAATGAATTTGGAATTGATTTTTGTATCATCTATGTCTTGACGTCCCTCATTTTTACGGAAAGAGATTATAATCTAATTTATAATTATTGTTGTTATTTTGACCTCCTTAACAAATTGACCCAAACTTATACCTCTTTTTTGGAAGTCGCTGTTGACATAAGCATGGAAATGTGATTTGCACATTACAGTGTTGCATGGAAAGGCAAACCTTAAGTCATTTGTAGCCATCTAATCAATTAGTTTTGATCCAGATCAATCCATACTAAAATCTAATTAAGAACATCAGTACAACATTACAATCATAGGATTATATGAACATTTACTAAAATTAGAACATACTAACATATTGTAAGATTTTTCCTTTCAATTTATAATCAAAACTTACCAATATCAAATTTTATAAGTGTCAAAACTTGCTAGTATCAAATTTGATCACACAACATATTTTAACCTCAAAATACTCACATTTCAATTACTATCACAGTTAATTAATCTATAATTAATTTCTTGTTAGTATACAATTTATTGTGTTAGCTTAAATTATTATTGTTTTGTATTAGGTTTAAGAATGAGAATTGTAAAAAGCAATATCTGAAACATTTAGAAAAAAAGTACCAAAAAAATCCTCATCAATCTTCGATGTCTTACACATATTTTTCCTAGTAGCTTTCAGAAATAAATAAATTAGATCAAAATATGGTGACCATACACATGTATTGTATGCTCTTGAAACATATAATTTTAAATAGTAGTTTTTAGAAATGCTTTCTAAAAATCAATTTATATCATTTGGGTATTAAAATAAATTACATGTTTGAAAACTAGACTTGGAGTAATACATTTCATATTTCTAAACTTTTTCAAGATTCAATCTTTAAGTATTTCAATTTTTTAGATCAATTGTGAGAAATTTTAAAAATCGGAAAAAATAACTTCCACTTCGGAACTTTATGTGGACTCAAATTCTTGCAAGAACACATATACGATATGGATTCCACCAGCCAACAAGTTATGTTATGTTGGATGATCTATATATTGCTATGTTAAACAATCACAACTAGCAAACCACACTATATTAGGTGACCAATTCCTTAAGAAGAATAAACAAGAACAAAAATCAAACTAGCAAGACACACTCTACTATATAATGAATTCTTTATCGAGTTTAAACAACAATAGAGATCAAAACAACAAGCCATGTCATACTAGATGATCATGATGAGTCATATGAAATGGATGTCATTGGCTAGAAATTTATGTTATGTTGGCTGAATCATAGACAATCAAAACCTTAGGGAGTGTGAAAAAGGATCACACTAACGGCCCACGCTATACTATCTAATGATCAAGATAAGGCATATACCACAAAAATTGTTAAGACTCATACAAAAGAAGCAACCAGAAGAGGTGAAGAAAATTGGTTGAACATGCACAAAAATAGAGAGGGTTAGTGTGTGAGGAAGGGGAAGAGACCCGGCAATGAAAAGTAGAAGAGTTGATAGCACATGAGAAGACAAAAGAAGGTTGCGTAAAATAAAATAGTGAACTCATTATTTGATGGTTGTGTGAGGAGAGTGTGTGTAATCTGCACAAAAGATGAAGATAAGCATGGTTGGGTGTGCGAGGAGAAGAAGAGTGTAATGTTGAAAGGGGAGTGCATAGAAATGCATGGAGACAAGGAAAAACCTGTGTAAAGGTGAAGAAATAGAAAAATCAGTAACCGCACCTTTTTAGACAACTGAAATGAAACAACAACAATGTGAGAAATTTTTAGTTTTTGGGGGGAATTTGGGGTGTCCCATAGGAGATAGCCTATCGATTAATTATAATAATAGTATATTGATTTGTAGTGAAATATATTATTGAGAAAGAAATAAGATTAATTATTTGATATAAATATGTATTTATTCTTAGTTTCTTTTATATGTACGAATTTAAAAAATTAAATAGATGAATAAATCATTAATTGAAATATCAATAAATATGAATAGTATTGTAGTTAATGTAGGTTGCATCTAATGTCATAACAATGAGAGTTCTATGAAAGCAAGAAGCCATACAAAGGGCAATTGTAAGTTGATAAAATATTTTTAGAGCACTTTTAGTTTACCCATTTACTTTGTACAATCTCAAAATAGTCTACCTAAGCTCAATTATTATAGACAAAATATGATCCATTTCATCCACTATTTTTTTTAGATGTAATAGAATTGCATACATGTAATGAGGTTATATAATATTGTTTTCAAAAATAGTCCATTCAAATGATTCATTGTTTCAATTGGAAATTTATATTTGATAAAGGTCCAAAGGTACAAAAAAAGAAAGCCAAGTATATTTAATGGCCAAAGTTCTATGAATGCAATTTATATATGTCTCATTTCTTATGATTAAGGTGCCATCAACGTTGTAAATATTCTATAATTAATTATTCCTATTGTTTGAAAAATTGCATAATGGAATATGTACTCACTAAGCAATGATCTTATTTTAGCTACGTTTAGATCCCAATACCTAAAAAGGGGTGTGGGGCACTTAACCCCCACTACTGTTGCCCCTCCAAGATTCTCCCTAGAAGGGGTTCTAGGGTAGTACTCCCAAATGGAATTTTTTTAAAAATTGCATTGTAAAATTATTATTTTTTTTAGTCAATCTAGATCATTCATCATTAGGTCATAGAAATTATGGGGTGAACTCATAAAGTTGGTTCCCACTTTTTGGTACATCCTAATTTTTGCTGAAATCATACATTTTTTAGAAAATATAATGATTTAAGCTTTAAGAGGTCCCATTTTAAGTAATTAATTGAAGAGAGTTAAATAAAAGACTCTTAGATCAAAATTTATTGGATATAACCTCTCTACTTCTAAATCATACTTGCAATGGAGTCTCCTTTGCATCTATCAAATGTTGATAAAAAACCAATTTTACATTAGCTTTTGGGGGGTCAAATTAAGTCATTTAAAAGTTTTTTTTAAAATAGTATTTAGTCCTTATTATAAACTTTCCAAATAGTATAACTTTTAATATATTTAATTTCATTAATATATTTTTATTTTATTTCTTATGAATGTAAGTTTTTCATCGAACATGAACTTCTTTGTTCAATGCATTGTGAAAAATAGTAAACTAATTCAAAAAAATTCTGAAAAATATCTATGCACTAGGTATTGATGTTTTCTTTCTAACAAAAAAAAAGAAAATTGAATTTTGATATATATAGAACAAGTTATGTGTTCAAACGTACACCTATATCTAAATTATAATTAGTCAAACTTCAAAACTTAATAAAATGAAAAATATTCAACATATCACTATCAAACCAACTGCATGCCCTGAGTATTGATGTTACAAACCAAAATTCAAAAGAATTAAGTTTTTATCCTTTATAGAAAAAAAATTATGCGTTTCGGGATACACATCACTCTTAAAAAATGTTGTTTGCTGTAAAAAATTACTTTTTGAGGGAGATGGAAAAATCAATTAAATTTTATTCAAACAAATTTGAAAAAAATATATTTAGAATCTACAAACAAGATGTTAAAAATCACTAGTTTATATCATCTTCAAATTCTTAACGGTTTAAAAGTTATAGGTGTCGGAAAGTGAAGGTTTTTTTCAAAATATTCATATAAGTGTCAAAGTTGGTCAAAAAGTGGGAACCAATATTGTGAGTTCACCCTATGGTAGGCTTTCTTTCCTTATAAGGAAACACATTTTAATGAGGGCATTGTATTAAGATTGCGACAAGATAGAGAGTTTAGTTAAAAAAAATAGATGTTGTTGAAATGAAGACAAAAAGTGAAGGGTGTTAGTGATGCATTGTAAACTCTATTGAAATTTATATAGACCAGTGCACATCTCTTCTTGTGTTTATTTTTTTCTCAAAAATATATCTCCACATAAATATTATATTATATGTTTTTTTCTTATATTCTTTTATTTCCTTTGTTTTCCCTATTTTGTTTTCCTATTATCTCTATTTGGTTCCGCATTGGATCAATAATTATAACAACTAAAACTAGATTCTCATTCTAAAGATGTTTACCTTTATTTCAAACATTATTTACTTTGAAGAAGTTCATACAAGAAACTTTAAAACTTTTCTTCCATGTTCATTTTCATTATTTACCTCAATCTGGTTTGTTTTTCTATTTTTTGTCAATCTTAATTTTTCCTTAGCAAATATTTTAGTCTTTATGATATTTCCTTTAAATAAGGGCTTGTTAACTTCATCCTATGGAGGGGTGGAGATGTTGAATTGCTCAAAAACACATTGTAGAAAGATCACCCACAAATCAAGATATTTACATTTTGAAATAGACATAAATTTGGTTGAACTATATGACCTGGTCCAAAAAAATAAATAATACAAAAAATATTGCCCCATTTTGCTGGTATTTTACCTTCCAGATGATTTTCCGCCAAATCTAGAACACTAAGAGAAGAACATTTACTAGTTAAATGAGGAGGAATGACTCTGCTCAGCCTATTATTTGTAACATTTTTCTCATTTTTATGAGAAAAATGTTACAAATAATAGGCTGAGTAGTGTCAGGTGAAGGTAAGGCACAACAAATTCGAGGGTCCTTGAGCGATAATTCCAATTTGAATGTGATGGGTATCGTGTGAAATAAGAATATGGCGTGTCAATGTGGAAAATTAACTAGGTAATAGAATTTTGATAAAAAAAAAATTTATTTTATGATTAAAAAATTAAATATGATTATATAGTAATAAATTCAAGTTTCTAATATATTTAAATAAAAAATCATGCATAGAGTATAAACATCATCTTTTGTCGAAACTCATCCAAGGATTGACAACAAAATCTCAAATTGCTTTGTTTTAATTTTTCCTTTCATTTTGCTAATTTTTATATTTATCCATATTGAAATAGAAAAGATGGTATATTCATGTCCTCTTCTTTTATATTTTAGGCCTAATTTTATTAGGTTGTCTTTTATGTATTGATTACTATATGTCCTGACATAATTTTACATCGAATTTCAATGATTTTATCCTAATCTCATTCTATCTCCATGCATCTCAAAGGTATGATAATAATCAATAATATCCACCATTAGTTAGCATGATTTTTCATAGTCCATGAAGAATTGATATTATTACTTTTGATTTTAACAATACATATTTATGAATTGACAGTTTGATTTTATCTGACCGTGATCGAAAATTTTCATTGAAAAAAACACAATTAAAACCAAAATTAATCATATCAAATCTCCACCATTCATCATCCTATATTAGACTCACAAATGCATAATTCACGTAGGTCACTTGCGCGCATGCATATTTGAACCTAATGGTTTAAAATTGGATTGATAATTTCATCCCTTTTTAACCATTATTATTCAAGTAAAGTCTAATTTATTTCACATTACAACCTAGGTTAGTGTTTGTAAGGACTAATTTCACCTCATTTATATTATCATGAGATAATCAAAATAATATTTACATGAAAACATAATAGAAAGATCATGTAACATCCTAGTAAGGGCATCATTAGCTTGCAACATCATTCTAGGTGTCTTACATACTTTCTTAATGTCTTTAATCCACATTCATCACCATTAATTTAGTCTACTTAATGCACTAGCTAATAAGAACATAACCCTTGCTTACTAAGTTCCTAGAAATGGTGTCTATAAAAACCACCCTACTTGATTCATGTGGTACTAAACATGATAATGCACTAGCGTTAATCATCTCTGAAAAATACAAAATCTAGCATGCAACTCCATGCACCATACACTATGCACATAGTTCTAAGAATCATATCACACCAATACATGTATTTTCCTATAACATGTGTGCTCCCTAGTTTATATCAAGAACCATGAAACATCATAAAATTTAGCTCCTTGATTCATACACCATTCTTGTTACACTTGGAACCATAATGTGCAACTCATAAGAAACATCCTAAATCTTGAATAACGTTTTTATATTATATGTCACTCGTGAAATGTCAGGGATCATGCCACAACTTTATGGATGATTCTATTTCAGTTTTTTGTAGCATTTGTAATTATTCCTCTTAATGAATACATTCCACTATTTATATTTCAATATATATTATCGCACAACATTTTAAAATACCACACAATGCTCCAACACAAATTTTGGAGCCATTACATAATATTGGTCATCTATTTTCATATTAAGAAACTAGAATTCTAACCATCAAAAGATGAATTCTAACACATGGAAGCTTAACAATTTTAACATGCATAATGAGATTTATCTTCATGAACATTTACACAATATATAAATTTACATCTATAACATAAGAAAATAATTGTAAGAATATATTTTGACATAAGAAAAACAGGAAAGATAGGAGGAAATACAAACATTTATCTTCCTTGGGAGTATACTATGTACCTAACATGTAGATTAATAAGATTGTTTATTCTATTTTTTAAATTCAATCTTAATATAAACCTTTGTCTCTATATTTTAGATTATTATCTCTTGGACCACCTAAGATCTAGATCATTGGTATCAAAATGGTTCATATCCCATCTCCCTACAATGTTGCAATGGTTCTAAGGATTATGATAGTTTGGTAAATATTTTTGTTATCACTATAAGGTAGAAGCACGTAATTTTTTTTCTTCTCTAAGAAATTATATTTTCTTTTTTGTATTTATTGAGACCATAAGAATCAGGTAGTCCCATGTAAATTGTAGTACACTAGGTAAATTTTTTAATGTAACCTATGATGTTCGTGCAACATGACCTTTAGTAGCATGTGGGCTACAAGAGACTGGAGCTTGTGATCTTGTGCCTACCATAGGAAGCTCTCACCAATTAAGCTAGGTGCCAAGCCTTGTCTTGTGTATTTTGTTTTTATCCCTTTCTACTATTTCTATATTTTTACTTTCTTCATTCCTTAGGTTTTATGGAGGAATTATGTGGTATTATCCATTTCATTCTTAAGTTGATAAATGGGATATTATGTTTATATTTAATAATTTAGCTTTCCATCTACTCATTGTGTTTTCTTGAGAGATTATTACACTGTTGACAAATCTATTTTCTTCATATCTTGCAATCCTTTCTTCAATGAGATGACATTTATTTAATATGTCAAAAAAATAGCATTTTTTATATACGGTTCCACATTTTTGTTAGGAACATGGTGTCTCAACCTTGCAAATACATAATTTGCCTATTTATAGTAATTTAATATTTGAGCACGAATTGGTCTGAAATTTACCCTAGAGCTCTGGATTACTAAATAAGCATGTTGGTAAAATTTATTCTCAAGATCATGCCTAGATTTGAACACATTAAGTTTTCCATTTTTTAAAGTTTGAAAAAAAGCTTCAAAGTCAATTTTGAACACCTTAGAGGCATTTTTGGGTCTGAAAGTGGTTTTAACTAACATATTGGGTTTTAGATTGATAGAGAACGTCATGTTATTTTTCGCTCTTCAAGTGGTTTGTCAATCAAACTCTCATATCAAAATTTATGACCTCTAGAACTTGGGTCTCTTGAAATGGGAAATATAAAAATGTATTGGATTGTAAATGAGTTGTAAAAGGGAGTTACATGTGTTGGTGTGTGCTTTAACACATCATAAGGAATCTTCAATTAAAAACAATTTGGACACGACTTTTAGCTGGTTTTAGCTCATGTCTTTGTAATAACATTTGATAGTTTCTTGTATTGTCCATTTGACAGTTTCTTGTATGTTATATCCTATAAACTAGGTGCATGAGATAGAGGTTATTTGTAAGAGTCTTATAGATATTCAATTACCTTTTGATGTCTATTTATTGATACTTCTAAGAGAAACTTTCTATCCAAGTATATTGTATTCTTTTTTTTTTTTTCTAAATAATAAATTGGGTATCTTTGGAGTGTGCTATTTTACTTTTGAAATGATTTTCTCAATGTAAACAATTATTTTCGGTATGGATGTCATTTTTTATATCCTATAAATTAAGTGCATGAGATGGAGGTTAGGTGTAAGAGCCTTATAGGTATTCAATTTCCTTTGGATGTCTAGTTAGTGATACTTCTAAAACCCAATAAAAAATTAATCAAACACTTCCTTAACACATTTTACCCTACACTATTCTAGCACACAAATTCATCAAATCATGAATGTTTATAACACTAATATCAATATCATTAAGAAGAATCAAATATTAAAATAATAGTATAAGATTGTTGTGTCATAAATTGTACACCCTTAATTGGGTGGTACAATTCCATGCTTAGGTTAGCACCCGCCTTAGTGTGTTGCATTTTGCATTTTAAATTCCCTTTAAGCATTTAATTAATTAATTTAATTTACTCTAAAATCCTCTTTTATCACTTCACACATCATAAAAATGTGCCCTTAACTATAAGTGCGCCCCTTTTTATTTTATCTTTTTAATTAATTCATTCATCAAAGCCCTAATTATGTCATATTTCGACCTTCAACGCTTGATTTTGCATATCTAAACATCTTGAATCATCACATCGAGTTGGGGATCACCTTATAATCACGATACCTTGCATCCCTAAAAATTTGGAAAAACGTTGGTCAAACCGATGTGGTTAACATCGGCCCCTACATTTTCTCCTTGAATTCCAGGATCATGTTTTGGAAATATTATAATGTTTAAAATCAACTTGATGTGGAATTATATGATTTCTAGGTTGGTCTATGATAAAAAATAAAGTTAGGGTTTCATACACATAACATTTCCTTTCCTCATTTGAAGGATCCGACAACTCTAGGAATTGAAGGAGCCTCTTATGATGTGAAAGTGCAAGTTGATGTGAAGTATTCATTTAGAAAATCTAGCTTCTTATCAAGTATACATCAACCATTTTCTATTGAACACTAGATGTCACTGAGAGGGGGCGTGAATCAGTGATTTCCAAACTTAATCCTTTTCTAGCCTATGTGTGTAAACCGGTTAACAGATCTAGCATAAAGAAGACATACCAATGAGAAGGGAGAATGACACAAATGCAACCACACATAAAAGGGACACCACATAACACCATATGTACGAGGAAAACCCAAGATGGGAAAAAACTCGTTGAGAAATACTGTTGGAGACTATTGCTCCAATCCAGCTTCACAATGAAACATTCAGTTACAACATTTAGGGTACCAACCCAAGGAGTACCACTCCTCCTTTAGGGCACCAACCCAAGGAGCACCACTCCTGCTTTAGGGCACCAACCCAAGGATCACCAACCCTTTATTTTAGGGCACCAACCCAAGGAGCACCAACCCTAGCACTAAGTTCTAACTCAGTGAGCTACAATAAAGATATATCGGATACAAAAGTAATATCTTTATTACAAAATAACTTTATAACTCTTATGCAAATCTCTCTACCGGTTCTCCTCTCTTCAATCCTTTGTCGGTTCTTTTCTCACCTTCTCACTACAACAACCTTATCTCCTTCTGCAACTCACTCTCTATTGCAACTATATTGGCTCATCATCTTCTCCTTCTCTATCGATTTTGCTTCCTCTCTGTCACACTGCTGCTAGACACCACCAGTCTTCTTAACTTTGTCAATTATCTACTATCTAATCACTATCGATTCTTATCTTACCGGTTCATCATTGCAATGTTCTCTGCAATTTTCTAGGCTAGTTCAATCACCACTGGTGCACTCCTCTGTTAGGCTTAATGGCAGACTACCGATTAACTCACTCATGCCAATTGAATTCTTTTAATTGGTTCTCTCTCTCTCACTCAATCTCTTCTCTAATTGTCCTTGAGAACTTGACTGATTGGCTTTCTTCACTATCCTTCCTCTCTCATGCAGTAACACCAACTACATCTTTGGCTCGCACTCTTATATCCATATTTTCCCACCTAAACGTGAGTTTGAACATTTGCACGCTAGGGTTTCTACCATGCACTAAATCTACATACGATCTGATCTCTAATCATCATGACATATCATATCCAATCTGATATCACGTCCCTGATCGATGTTCAACACTCAATCAATGAGCATTGCCCAACTGTTTACCTTGCGAACCACGTCTTCTCCCTTTTTGATGTCTGTAGCATGATTTTTAGCCTTTTGTATGATCGATCACATGTGTGATGCGGTTTCCTTCATCCTCTTTTATCTGAAAGATCAATGCTTACTAGATCTATGTTTTTTCCTTGATCTCGAGTTGTAATCCTCTTCCTTCATTCCTCGAGCTTCATAATCGTCATAAAAGTTGGATCAGACACCAACAACTTTATCGACTCACCGCACTGACCTGTGCATGCATGCCATGTCATCTCCACATGGTCCCCTTGTCACAATCCACCTTTTCTAGGTTGGTTATGTTAGTTTGGATAGGATCACCAACCAATCACACACCTTGGTTCATCTACTGGTTCATAGACCCTGCCAGTTATAACCTAGTCGGTTTGCCTTCAACCTTTCACTTTGCTTCTCTTTTGTTGGAGCACCTAAACCAATCAACACACATGCCAACCTACCTCATGCAAATCTTTATTAGATGGGAGCCTTCTACATCTATACTTTGTCAATATTACTAGTGGACATATAAAGACTCTCCAAGGATGACATATTCCCTATAGAAAGTGGAATCTCACCTTCAATTTTGATATTTGAGAGAGGAGGATCCTTCAAAGATGACATATTCCCTATAGCAGTTGGAATCTCACCTTCAATTTTGGTCACTAATAAATCAAGATTTTTCAAGGAAAATAAATTCCCTATAGTAGTTGTAATCTTACCTTCAATTCTTGTTTGTGAATCTTGTACATTTAAAAGAAAAAAATTATAGTCATGCATAAAGTAGAAACATCCTTTTGTTGAAACTGATTCAAGGATTGGCAAGAAAATTTTGAATTTCTTTGTTTTAATTTTTTTCTTTAATTATGATATTGTTTATGTCCATTCATAATGTAATAGAAAAAATTGTGTATTCAAGTTTATGTCCATCCATAATGTAATTGAAAAAATTGTGTAATCATGTCCTTTTTTTTTATGTTTTAGGTCTACTTTGATTAGGTTGTCTTTTATGTATTGATTATTATATGTCGTAGCATACTTTTACATAGAATTTCAATAATTTTATCCTAATATAATTCCATCTCCATGCATCTCAAAAGTATGAACATGATAAATAATCTCCACCATTAGCTGACATGAGTTTTCCCTAGTCCATGAAGAATTGATATTGTTGCTTTTGATTTTAGGAATGTATACTTGTCAATCGACATTTTGGTAAATTAATGCTGTGATGCAAAATTTTGATTAAAAAAAAAATGCAATTGAAACAAAATTAATCATATCTAATATGCACCATTCATTATCCTAGTTTAGACCCACAAATACATAAATGACATAGGCCACTTCTATGCATGCATATATTAACCAAACATTTTAAAATTGGGTTGATAGGTTCATCCATTTTTAACCATCATGATTCAATTAGATTGTAATTTATTCCACATTACAAGCTACGTTAGTGTATTTAAGCACTAACCTTCATTTAAAATATCATCAGATAATTAAAATAATATTCACATGAATGCATAATATAAACATCATGGAACATCCTAGTAAGGGCATCACTAGCATGCAACATCATTCTAGGTATCAGGCATACTTTCTTAATGTCTTTAATCATAGTTTGTCACCATTAATTTAGTCCACTTAATGGGTAAGCTAATGAGAACATAACCCTTGCTTACTAAGTTCCTAAATGGCACGCCTATAAACACTACCCTACTTGATTCATGTGCTACTACACAATATTATGCACTAGTGTTAATCATATCCAAAATAATACACATTTGGGCATGCAACTCCATGCACATTGTTCTAATAATCATGTCACACCAACACATGTAATTCCCTTTAACATTCATGCTTCGCATTTTATATCAAGAATCATACAACATCATCAAATACAGCTCCTTGATTCATGCACCATTCTTGTAACACTCAGACTTAATGGGCCACAACTCATAAGAAACATCTTGAATCTTGAATAACTTTTTATATTATGTGTCACTTGTGAAATATTAAGGATCATGCCACAAAACATTATGGATATTTCTATTTGAGTTTCATGCTACATTTGTAATTATTCCTATTAATGAACACATGACATATTTTATATTCTAATACATATTATCACACAACATTTTAAAATACCACTCATCACTCCAACACAAATTTTGGAGTCATTACTTAAGACTAGTTATCTATTTTCATATTGTAAAACTAGAATTCTAAGCATCAAAAGATAAAATGTTACATATTCAAGCCCAATAGTTTTAACTTTCATAGTGAGTTATGTCTTCATGAACATGTACATAATATATATAAAAATGTACATCTATAACATAAGCAAAGAATAGTAAGCATATATTTAGACATAAGGAAAATACAAAGGAAGGGGGGAAATACAAAAAACTATCTTCCTTGAGAGTATACTATGTACACAACATGTAGCTTAATAAAACATTTTATTCTTTTTTTTAATATTCTCATCAATTCAAACCTTTCTTTTTATATTGCTTCCACATTCATATGTCGCATATACATTCTTATTTACAGTTTTATCTCTTGGACCACCTAGGATCTAGATCATTGGTATCTGAATGACTCATCTTATATCCTACAATGTTGCAATGGCTTTAAGGATTATGATAATTTTGCAGATACTTGTGTTATCATTATAAGGTATAAGAAAGTGCCTTTTTCTTTTCTTCTATGAGAAATGTCATTTTCTTTTAATTACTCTATCTCGTTTGTATTTTTTTAGGTTGTAGGAATTGGGTAGCCACCTATCAGGAATTCAAGGTGAAATTGAAACTCCATTTAGGGATACAAGTGTTCTTAAAATTATCCATTTCTTAGATTTATTTTTTATTCGCGACAAATATCCAACTCAAAATTGAGAACTACACATCTATGTGCCCTCCTTTCCACATATGTTAAATTGTGAAAAATAAATAAACATTCTTATTGATAATTTCAGTAAGAACTAGAAATCATCGTCAGATACAAGGGTTCTTAGAACTAGCAAAACCTTTGACTTGTTCCTAATAAAAGCTAAACATTTGGTTACCTATAACTTTTGTATTTTTCTATCTTTTAATCCATTGAATTATAGTAGTAGATAATCAGTTTAGACTTCTAATGGATGGAGTCAAAGTTTTAGTAAAAATACACCAAATCCTTAGATAATAGATCACTCACTCCTACAAGTGAAAACAATTAAAAACAAACAAACAACATAAAATCCTAACCAACGTTGAAATGAGAAATATTTAAAACATATAATTTTCTTTATGTTGTGTAAAGCGGAAAAATCGAACCCTAGTTGCTCTCCCCTCTTCCAACTCTGAGGAGAGAGAAGGGAGGTCACTAGGGTTGGCGGTTTTCACTTGGGAAAGACTTTACATTCAAAAGAGGGGTTGAAACCCACAAGATCCAATCCCACACAATGCAAGATTGGATTCTAAATGAGTTTCAAGGGTTAAGACAACAAGGCTACCCTCTTTTGTAAAGAATGTGGATAGAATGATTAAGCTAGGAATGCATGAAAAGTGAGAAAGATTCACTTATAAACAGAGATAGGAATATAGGATGAAGCTGCAGACCTAGAATTAGCAGTAAAATGTCAATACGGCGCTGTCCTGCAAATTTGAGCAAAAGTTGACAGGACAATGGCGCCCGGCGTGCACACAGTCCTCCAAAAAATCCGCGAAACGAAGGGGGATCTGTTCGTCTCTGCACAAGGATTCCAGATCTTCAATTTCAGTCATGTACCTGCAACCTACACACAGAAAAGCAAAGACGATTGGGGGGTTAGGGATTAGGGGTTTTCCCTTAGGTCAAACCCCGGTTTTGGAATTAACCAAGAAATGGGAAATGCTGTAAATGTAAATGTCTGTAATGTAAAACAAGTACTAGTACCTTGTTGTAAGGATGTTTGTATCCTTATATGCGAAGGTATAGATGTTGTATGTTGTATGTTGTATGTAGTAAGTGATCTCCTCTTCAATGGTTGAATCCTTGTCTTGAATGCAACACTTAGCCTTGAATGGAGACTTAGAATGCTCAATTGCTTGAAGGAATGCTTGAATGCTTGAATGCTTGAATGTTTGAGTATCGTTTCCACCTTTTTTCCATCCATCCAAATGGGAGAGGAAAATGTAGTTTATATACTTGTCAATTAGGGCTGATAGACTGATTTTCCTGACCTTAGGCCGACCAGGAAATGTTATTTTCCAAATTGCAAACAAAAAGACCCAAAGCCCCATAGGAGACCGAGCCCAAAATAGGGCCAGGGACCAGGGCACTGGGCGCCATGGTCCTGGGGGACCAAGGTGCTGGGCACCATGGTCTTGGGGGACCAAGGCGCTGGGCACTCTGGTCCCACCTCCCGGGATAGCAGGGTGCAAAGGAGGATCAGGCCAGGGTGCAAGAAAATGCAGTTTTTGGTGCCATGAGCAAGTTTCGGGGTCTCCATTCAGGTTCTGTGTTGCATCGCCATCGTGAAGACCGAAATGGAGTCAAAATTGCAAGTGTCACAATTTTAGGATGCTACATTTAGCCCCCACTTTAGCGGGAGCATAGGCGTATGCTCATACTTCCGGTAAAGTACAAGGAAACAACATTGAAAGACTTTCACCACGTCAAGGAGGCAAGACACACCAAGCCCCCAGTGGACTAAGGTTCTTACGACTTCAATTGACAAAGTAAAAGGGAAGATCATGAGGGAGAACCATGACTGTCAGTAGTAAGGTTCCCTCACTATGAGTCATGCAAGAGAAATACCAAAAATTTTCAAGGCAAAGCTAAGTTTGTCAAGAAATTTTCAAATATCTTGAAAGGATAGACGGGGTGTATGCCCCCCTACGTTAAAGTGATCGCACATGCCTCAATGGGGGTGATTGCTTTAATGTAGTGATACACATAAGAAATGAGAAGGGAAGGAGCACGTTATCACAAAGATTTAGCCCCCAAGTGTGAGATAAACCCAAGGATAATAGACACAAAACACAAAGCACAAGGTGACTTCGCTTTCCTCGGGGTCAGTATGCTGTATGATAAGTCATGTATATCATATGTATGTATGCATAATTGTTCTTCATTCCCCAATCAAGGAAGGTCACCTAGAAGAAGGGAACACATGTGTCTTTTGAGTCAACATGAGAGAGACCAAAAGAGATCTCAATGCTTTGCATCATCCTCAAGTAGACAACACTAAGGACAACAAATAGAAGAATGAGAATAACACATAGAAGAAGTAACGAAAGAGAGGAGGAGAGAATCTGCTATGCTAATGAAACTAGTCTAGCACATCATCTACCCCCCGATCTTGTTGATCAATGTTTCGGGAAGGCAAGAAACACGCTAGAGGAGGAACATTCAACATAGCAGATGGAGCTATCACAAGATCCAAACAAGGGCTATGTTCATGTTCCAAGCCACGTTGTTCTTGTCTAGGAGCTAGGATAAGTGCTTTAGAAAATTCATTAGATAAATGGTTATCAATATCAACAAGTTCATATTCACTATAAGAAGCAAGAGAAGTAACATTTTCATCATGAATAACATTTTCATCTATATCATCATCAAGATTTATAAAAATACGATCTTTAACTCGTACAGGATCAAGACCATCATGCATCTTATGTTTAGGAGATTTTGGCTCAATTTTCGGCTGAGGAGAAAATGGAATAATGCTTGTTGAAGGTGTTTTTGGAGATTGCAAAGTTTGAGAAGCAGCTGCATGAGCTCTAAGATGACACTTTTGCCGATGTTCACGCCCAGAATGATTTCATCTAGTCTTAGTAGGAAGTGGAGAAGATTGAGGAGGAGGAATATTCTCATCCTTATCACTTGGGTGTTTAGGTTGTGGTCTCTTAGGCTGGATAATAGGAGAAGAAGAAGGTCTCTTCTCTCTATAAAAGGAAGGAGGAGGAACTGCTCCATATAAAGGAGGAATATTTGGTTTAGGAAGGAGACCAAG
Organism: Cryptomeria japonica; assembly: GCF_030272615.1. Lineage (NCBI taxonomy): Eukaryota > Viridiplantae > Streptophyta > Pinopsida > Cupressales > Cupressaceae > Cryptomeria > Cryptomeria japonica. The sequence goes on from NC_081412.1 coordinate 634,754,828, forward strand.
TCCATCATGTCGAGGAGGTATAGGTCTACCCTTAGAAAGTTTGTTAGGCATAGACATAGTTACATCCATAGGGATGGGTTGGGAATCTTCTTGAGGAAAGAAATTAGTTTTATCTTTCAAAGGAAGAACTTCCTTCTCAAGAACGATAGGAATATCAAGCTTGGGTGTTCTAGGTTCACTTAAAGATAGGATCATATCTGTTTTCCACTTTTGATAAGATTTGAAAAGATGATCACTTTGCGGTGGAAGAGATTGGAATTGTTTAGGCCAAAAATAATCAATAGGAACGCTAGAAGTTCTTTTAGCTAGTTTAAAGAGACTATGATTGACAGTAACAACTTCACCATTATGGGGAAATTTCAAACACTTATGAATAGGAGAAGAAATAGCTTTCATGGAAGATAGCCAAGGATAGCCAAGCTTCACACGAAATTGTTCGGATGAAAGAATAATAGCAAAGTTCACATCAAGGGATTTGTTATGGACCTCAATAGGTAATGTAATAGAACCAATTGCAGGAGAAGAAAATGCATCAAATAATTTCACAATCACATCTGTTTTGTCATAGATCACTTGATTCAATTGCAAAGTAAAAAGAAATTCTTCAGTAATAACATTAACCATCCAAGAAGGATCAATAAGCACTGCACGGCAAGGTGTATTCTTGACTTTTGCAACTATATATAAAGGACCATCAGGTGCCCTGATAGTTTCACTAGCATCAAATGTGATGGAAGGTTCTTTAGGGTTTTCTTGCTGCTCTACAAAGTTAATCACATTCAGAGTCATAGACACAAGACCATCAGATGAGAGAGAGGAATCATTTGTCTCAATCACATTAGAGGTATGAGAAGGTAATGGAACAGTAAAAATATGAAGATTTTGGTTAGGAGGAGCTACAGATGTATTGCCTTTATCATTCACTCCTGAAACAGAGATAGTATTATTATCAATCAAATCTTGAATTTTACCCTTTAAAGCAAAACATTTTTCAGTATCATGCCCAGGTTGATGATGAAATTGACAAAAAGATTTGTTATCAAAATAGGGTGAATTAATCTTTGTAGGATCAATTTACCTTATAGGAGGAAGAGTAAGCACATTTTGTTCCAATAACTTATTAATAATACTATGCAATGATTCATTCAAAGGAGTATACTTTCTTTCTTTCTTGAAAAACTTAGAAATAGAAGGCACACCTGATGCTGCATTCACATTGTTGTTGATGATGTTTTCATTGAATTTGATGGAATCTCTGTTCGGTTTAAACTTTCCAAATGGTTGTTGACTGCTATCACCCTTATCACTCAGAGCCATAGGATGTGATTGTTCCATTTGACTCACAGTCAGTTGATAATTGTGAAGAGTTGCACACAACTGTTGGAAAGAAGTAAGCTCAAAAAATAGAAGTTTGTCTCGAATATCTTTTTGTAAATTAGAAATAAAGATTCTTTGAATATCATTGTTAGGTACTGGAAAAGAAATTTGAGCATACAAATGCTTATATCTACCAATGAAATCAGTCACTTTTTCTTTAACACCTTGTTTACAATGCATTAAATCAATCAAAGTAACTTTAGGACTTATATTGTTTTGAAATTGTTGAATAAAAGCATTTGCAAGTTGTTCGAAAGAAGTAATAGAATAAGAAGGCAACGAGCAATACCATTGTAGGGCTTTGTCTCTTAATGTTCTGGTAAACAGTTTTGCAAGCAACCTTTGGTCATAAGCAAAATCGGTACATATTGTTTGAAAAGTCTTAACATGTGTTAGAGGATCACCTTTACCATTATAAAGCTCCAAATGTGGGATTTCAACATGTTTAGGGGGAATAGCTCGAACAATGCCAAGAGAAAGTGGGCTCGCAACATCAAATGTGGGCACACTAAACTTAGATTGATTCATAGAGGCAATTTGTTGCTATAAAGAAGAGATAGTTTGTGCAAGATTGTTAATGGTCGCTTCAGTCAAAGAATTCATATTAGATGTGTTAGATTGTGATGGAGGTGTTATGTTATTGAAAGAAGGTAAAGAGTAAGGTGATGGGACACTATGATAGTTAGTCATAGGAGATGATTGGACAGGAGGAACACTATAAGGAGGAATAGAATGGTTGAATGAATTGCCCCCTTGCGTCATGTTCATTTTTGGGGATGTAATAGGGACACTCATTGAAGTAATGAATGAAGAAGTCGGATTGAATGAAGGAAGAGGGTTAATTGAAGAAGAGGGATTGCCCCCATGACTGGTGATCATAGGAGGAATGTCTTGTATTGAAGTAGTCATTATGTTTGATGTAAAGGTAGGTATGCTAGCAATAGAAGTTGTCAGAGGAATAGAATGATTGACTTGAGTGGGAGGTTGTGTATAACCTAAAGTTTCGGCACAACTCTTCATAGGCATCACATTCGAATCCACAATGTGTGCAATACCACGCAAAATATCAATTCCATTCTTATCACTTTGAACCATACATTTTAGACCCTCAATTAATGAAAGAGCTTGACTATCAGGGTATTCTTGAGACATCCATTGTCAAAAATCGTCAAATTGGTTATCCAATTTCGAAAGTTGTTCTACAGAAACCTCATGAAGAGCTTCTTCATCATTAGGAGGATTAGAGGAATTACCCATGTCCTCGTTAAAAAGGCTATTCAAATTAGGTTCCATCTCCTCGGTAATTAAACCTCGGAAAGACTTAATTCTATGGCTTCGTCTAACGGGTATAGTGTAAGTAGGGCTTTTTGTTGTAAAACTCATGCACCAGAGAGGGAGAGAAGATTTTGAATTTTAGAGGTAGCAAATTTCAGTAAAATCAGCCAATCTCCTAGATTTAGGCTGTTAAATGCAATCACAACAATCTCCCGAAATTTTGAAAAAAATGTCAGGGACCGTGGCGCTCGGGGTGCACACGGTCCTCGCAACTTTTTTCAAAATTTTTCAGGGATGAAAGTTATGATGATTTTAAAGCTAATCTGAAAAAATTGAGTGATTTTACGATCTGTAGATAGGCCAAATTAAAGTTGCAATCTCAAAATTGAACCCTACCAAGATTGTTGAAAAATGCAAAATTTGAATTTTGAAAAAGAGAGGGAAACTGAAATTTTGAATTTTATGATTTTAGAGGGAATACCAAAAGCAATGCAAGTTTTGAAATTTAAAAGTTGACTCAATTTCACGCACAATTCAATTTTGAAAGCGGAAATCAAAGTTGTTGTAATTAAGCACTTAATTTCAAAAGTCACAAATTGCAAGAATTTGAATAAAGCACTGAAATTTCGAATGAATGCAAACACACTTTTCAGATTTAGGATAGTAAGAAGCACAATTTTGACATGAATTTCAGTTTCAACAATTTTTTGAATGATTAGAAGCCTTAATCCAAGCAATCACTAGACCAACTTTGACTTTAATTTTGAAAGTGTTAGAATTGATAAAGTTAGCCAAGATTCTGGATTTTAGCAGAAAAATACAATAAGATCTAGCTCCGAAATTTCGGAAAAAATGTCGGGGACGATGGCACTCGGAGTGCACACGGCCCTCGCAACTTTTTTCCAAATTTTCAGGGATGAAAGATATTGTGATTTTATTGCGGAATCCAAAGTTACAGCTGATTTGGAGATGTTTTGATCAGTGAAATTGTCGGACAAAGGTTGAATCAAGAGGGTTTTAAAAATTAGGGTTTTGACACTTAACCACTTAATTTTCAAAATTAAAGCACAAATATGAATTGACAATTTGTAATAGAAGGGTAGATCTGAAGCAAGCATTAATAATTAAACATTTCACAAGTTCAATTACTAAAAAGAAAATTCAGGGTTTTTATGCAATTAACCTCTAAAATTTGCAAAAGATCAAACATGGAAATGTAATCAAGGAATCCAATTTTCAAATCTAACCATGAATAATCAAAAAGGATGTTCATGTCGGGTTCACCAAAATGTAAAGCAAAAAAATCAAACCCTAGTTGCTCTCCCCTCTTCCAACTCCGAGGAGAGAGAAGGGAGGTCACTAGGGTTGGCGGTTTTCACTTCGGAAAGACTTTACATTCAAAAGAGGGGTTGAAACCCACAAGATCCAATCCCACACAATGCAAGATTGGATTCTAAATGAGTTTCAAGGGTTAAGACAGCAAGGCTACCCTCTTTTGTAAAGAATGTGGATAGAATGATTAAGCTAGGAATGCATGAAAAGTGAGAAAGATTCACTTATAAACAAAGATAGGAATATAGGATGAAGCTGCGGACCTGGAATTAGTAGTAAAATGTTGATACGGCGCTGTCTTGCAAATTTGTGCAAAAGTTGACGAGACGATCGCGCCCAGCATGCACACGGTCCTCCGAAAAATCCACGAAACGAAGGGGGATCTGTTTGTCTCTGCACAAGGATTCCAGATCTTCAATTTCAGCCGCATACCTGTAACCTACACACAGAAAAGCGAAGACGATTGGGGGGTTAGGGATTAGGGGTTTGCCCTTAGGTCAAACCCCGGTTTTGGAATTAACCAAGAAATGGGAAATGCTGTAAATGTAAATGTTTGTAATGTAAAACAAGTACTAGTACCTTGTTGTAAGGATGTTTGTATCCTTATATGCAAAGGTATAGATGTTGTATGTTGTATGTTGTATGTAGTAAGTGATCTCCTCTTCAATGGTTGAATCCTTGTCTTGAATGCAACACTTAGCCTTGAATGGAGACTTAGAATGCTCAATTGCTTGAAGGAATGCTTGAATGTTTGAGTATCGTTTCCAGCTTTTTTCCATCCATCCAAATGGGAGAGGAAAATGTAGTTTATATACTTGTCAATTAGGGCTGATAGACTGATTTTCCCGACCTTAGGCCGACCAGGAAATGTTATTTTCCAAATTGCAAACAAAAAGACCCGAAGCCCCATAGGAGACCGGGCCCAAAATAGGGCCAGGGACCAGGGCGCTGGGCGCTCTGGTCCCACCTCCTGGGACAGCAGGGTGCAAAGGAGGATCAGGCCAGGGTGCAAGAAAATGCAGTTTTTGGTGCCATGAGCAAGTTTCGGGGTCTCCATTCAGGTTCCGTGTTGCGTCGCCATCGTGAAGACCAAAATGTAGTCGAAATTGCAAGTGTCGCAATTTTAGGACGCTACATGTTGATAGAAAATTTATCTATTATGATAATGCCATTTATTAAAACTAATTATTGAAACTAAATTATGACCTATACAAAATTAGGTATTTTTTAATAGCTTGGTATTGTTATATTTTTAAAGCAATATAAATATTTTAATTTTCAAGGAAATTCTATAATGACATATTAATTTAGTCATAGCAGTACTTATATTGGATGAGAAATATATTATTTAATGCTTGGATCATATACGAGTTAAATTATTATTTTCGCATTAGAATTGTATTAGTAGTACACATTTAAGAGCATATCTAATGCTTCGAACTTATATAGATAACACTTAAAATATTAAATTGTATTTTCTTAAATAATTTGGTATGTTTTACTTTATAGGAAAGTTAAGTGTTTTTGTATTTTGAAAGAAACTTTATGTTAGAATTTTGATAAGATTCTTATTTAACTTTGTATTTCAGTTTGATATTAATTCAATTTATGATGACCTATAGGGTTTGTATATTCACTATCTTTGAACAAGAGCTGTGAGACAGCATGAGTCCCTGCCTTTAGCTAAACATGCTAGCAATGCAGTGAACTATTGAGAACAATTAAGTAGTATAAAGTTACTTTGAGCATGTAAAACATGTATATAATAAATAATATTATATATGATAAATTTTTAAATTTGGGTGAGCTTATATTTGACATAGTAGGAACTTTTTCTTTTCATATAATGTAATTTCAGAAACAGTTTACAACTGAAATTCAGTGCTAAAATCATAAGTGGTTGTAGTGTTGGAAGAGCGAGTTATCAAACCTAATAGAAAGTGATAGTTTGGAAAGTATGGTGTCTAATACTATGTGTGTTCTAAATGTAACTGAACAATGCACAAAATTTGCATTTACAAAAACTATGCATAATATCGAATGTTTGTTGTGAGAGATAGTTAACTATACTGTAAAGACATAGCCGAATTAAAATTACTCAAACTTTTTCACGATTTAGAGTTTAATGGTTAAGTTTGTATATACTGTGAAAGTGTAGAACTTAATGGTTAAGTTTGCATTGCAACTGTGTACGAAGAAAACTTGTAACAATAGAGAGGATAAAACAACATGGATACATCATGTATTCAAAAGAATATTTCATGTAAATTGTTCGTAGTTACTACACATGTACTGTGTTCTTCTAGGCCAATAATATTTCTTGTGTTAATTGCTAAAACAAAAATTTGGGAAACAACATCTATAAACACAAAATTACCCTTCTATATTTGCAGCTAGTTAAGATAATACATGGTAGTAACAATGAAGTGGTGTTGGTGAATAAGTCTTGTATAATTGTGTTGGTAAGATATTGGGTTTGTTTTTTTAGGAAGAAAATAGGAAACGTAGCGAAGGACTCTGTTTCTAAGAGTTATGAGAAAGGGAGAGTCTGCAACAAATACAGGGGAAAAAATAATCAAAGTTTTGAGCTTGAGGAGCTTTGATCAAAATGAGTTGTGTCTCCAATTCTTGCTTTGTTTAATTGATTTTCTTCTCAGGACTTTTGGATTTAGTGGTATATGTTTTGTTTGGGATTATAGCCAGTGATTAGAAATACAATTTTTTGTAAAAATTTATATGTTGTACATGATTTTTGCTTCAAGTTCTGGTTTATACTTCGATGGTTGTAGTTAAAATAAATAATTTGGAGAAGCTTTCATGACGTTATATACAAATGGATTTATCCTCTTCAAGAATTTTATAATGATATGAATGAGACGTCATGTCTTCCAGGCTTGGAAATTCTATCATGGAGGTTTTAATTTCATTAAGTATTTAGTTAGTTAATCTAGATTACCAACTAATCCTAAACTTTTTTGGTGATTGAATTACTCACTGGGATTTTTTTCTCATCAAAGCCATGTTTAGAGGAGTAATGGATAACAAATCTCTTTTTTGAAGGGGTTTCTTTAGGGTTCAGAATAAAATATATCGTATTTGATTACTTTTGTAACATTAAATAAAATAAAATTATTGACTTTCAACATCGGATTATATTCCCTTACAATATGTCCAGAGGTCTTTCTACATTTTCTCTCTTTTATTTTTAATAGATTTTATCTATCATTAATTCATGTATTTTATGTGATTTTAAAAATTAATCACTAAACTATAAAAGGTGTAATTGCTAATATTTGTTTGACTATTAATTGTAATTTGATTGTTTGATTGTTATTAGACTATTAATTATGATTTGATTGTTTGATTGTTAATTTTTTTTATGTTTGAAGGCGAGTGTCTTTCTTTGATTTTTTGAGTTTATATAATCTAGCTTTCATTGATTTTTTGAGTTGATATAATCTATCATTTTTCAATGTATTTATATGCTTCTATTATGATTACTCTCTATGTTGGGGTATAATTGTTATTTGATTGTGTTTGACTATAGACTCTCATTTTATTTTTTATTGATTGTTCGAAATAGTCTCTTTCTTTGACTTTTTATTAGATTCAAGAACTTACTTTACAAATAAAATCACAAATAAAATCACAATAAAAAACTAAAAATACAAAAAAATATTAAAAAAAATCACAATAAAAAACAAAAAATACAAAAAAACATATTTAAATAGTTTTAAGAAATTAATTTTGGTTATATAATTTTTTAATTATCTTTTGATATAAAAAATAATGTTAAATATTATTTTTTTAAAAATTTAGGAATTTTTTATTTAAAGTTCATTTGCTCTTGAACATATTAATCTTTTAAAAATTTTTAAAAATATGTGTGTGAGCTATATGAGATTTTTTAAGGTGTCGCTAGTAGTTGTCTGTGACCGACAACATGGAACGTTTTCCTGAACCGGGAAGAGTGCAATATGGATATGTGGTTATCGAACAACAAATTACAATGGATAGCATGAATGTAGAGGATAATTCCTATGCGACCCAAACTGGCAAAAATCCTACCGAATAAAAAACCATGACTGGTGGGACCGACTGACTTTTTAATCTTGCTTAAGATAAGCTTTCGCATGATCAGATTTCAATTTTTACAAACATTGGAAAATCATTTTAATTTTTTCCCTGTTCAACATTTGATTGGTCATCTATTTTACATTTATTTATATTTTAAAGAAAAAAAAAAAACCCAAGAAAAAGTACACTAGCAAATCAGGAAAATCTAAAAAATATGAGAAAAATGATATTAATAAATAAATTAAGTCAACAATAGGATAAACTATAGGATAAATGTATGACACAGTTTTTGGAGCAAAGTAAATTGAAAAAGCGATGGAAATGAAAACATTAGTCTCCGCCTATAGATAGGCGAGACTAATAACAATAATTTGATGTAGATCATTAAATGTACATACTGCAGTATCCTGTAGATTATTAATACGGACTGTTGTATATATCCTTTGATGATCTATAGGAGATAATTGAAAGATGCGAGTCTTCTTCACGGACCGCACAAACTAATGTCGACTATTATATGTCGACTTCCTTGTTCTATAGTTGTATATCTATATTCTCTGACTGCGGAATATTGTCATGCACTTTTATATTGGGTCGAACTGTATGTATATTTCCTATCATATCATACTGCATAGTAATGATGCACTGTTATAGTATTCTCTCACCAACTGAAGGCAATAGTATTGGTATTATATGTGCTCGGTCGGTCACACATAGAGTCATGACTCTATGTGGAACCATGTTGGTTCCACATAGAGTCGTGACTCCTATGTGGAGATACAACCCTTGATAACAATAAGCATTGCTTAACAATGTAATTGGCATGATTAATATAATCGATACAATGTTATGATAACTAACATTAAGCATCACATATATATATATACATTGATTATATTAATATCATTGTTGTTATGTATGATCGATAATATAAGGAATTATCAATTGTACATAGAATCAATGGTATGTATAATCTGATACTCATATAGATGATGATTGAAACAAATCGATCATACAGTAATATCAAACCCGTGTCACAGTTTTATATTGTTGATTTATGGTTTCATGGGTAAAAGCACAAACCCGTGTCACAGTTTTATAAAGGAAGTGGCCAACACAACTAGAACTATTCAACTTCAATTGCATAAAAGTGGAATTTCTAATTTGAATCTAAAAATGACATAAACTAATGAAATGTAGAAATATTCATGAAATTTATGCCTATTATGTTTTGAATATTAAAAAAAATGATTTTTTTATATATTCAAAGGAAGATTTTTTATTGTCGAAAAATGTTGAAAATTAGGGGGTCTAGTCAGCATAACCAAAAATAATGAAAAGACATTTTTTATTCGGGATTTAAATTCTCCAAATAGATGACATGCATATGCAGTGTAGAAAAAAAGAAAAATTAAATTTTGATGTATGTTTTCCTCGTAATAACATTTTAAAGTCCAACATAGCTAAATTTGATAGTTTTAATTTGGTGTCACTTTTTGTCTATTAAGTTTATCATTACCAAAAAATAAATTATACCCTTTTGGAAAAGATTTTATCCTCTAATGAAATATATATTTTGTAAAATATTTTAATACGATTTAATTTTTTTTTTAATTTCAAATTAGCCTCTTCTCAAATTTAAAAACCTACTTGCAATATTTAAAAAAAAAACACATTCAAATTAATTATCAAAAATTTAAAATATATATATGTCTAGATTCGTGACTTTGAGCTCTACAAAAGGGTATTCTTAGATTTTTTACTGCAGAAAAATATAGCAAATGTTAAAAGTTTAATAATTTATTGAAAAATGATTATGTGGTTGTCACTTAGGATGTGACGAGGAAGCAATAGACCAGAAGGAGGGTAACCTTGCTCCAACCAATCTCTAAGGCACACGAACTCAATCTGCAATCCCTAATTCTAAAGATCCTTACATAGCACCAAGTCAAGAAATGGTTCAACGTCACCAAACAACACCTTGGGAGATCCAAAGGATCCACTATTTCCACTTAAAAAGAGCTAACACTTCTCAAGTTCTTGTGTGACAACACACATCCTTTCTTTCATAAGTGGGCTACTACTAGACTTTAAGGTTTGAATGGCCCACTTGACCAATTCAACACAACAATCCTTGGGGGGGTGTCCTCACAACACCTTAACACAAATGAAACATGATTTCATGATTTAGATCCACTGGAACATCAATTTTGACTCACTTGCCCATAAACAGAACCGGTTGCAATTAGGCCTCCTTTTGAGGGAATTGGGTGATAACTTTTGACACCCCGAGGATCTAAGCAAAAAATATATATTCAGATACCCTTTTGGGAGTTCTCAACAATATCTCAGTTTCTGGTACCGAATCAACTTGCAGATATTCCAACCAGTGTTGCACTAACAGACCTAATAGGGCTTTTAGACCTATTTGACTGAACGCCTTTCACAAAATAGTTTGGTTATCCTAATGGGTGACCATCACGAACCATGAAATATTTTTTAAACCTCCAAATTACTCTTCTATAACATTCAAACCCTTTTCCAGTGTTCTACCACTCAATTCTCTCGCACTGCACTCATCAAACTGGTCTGTCACATAGAGACGCCAGACCTAGGGTTAGTTCTCCATCCTCTTCACCCTGTTGTATCCTCTTAATGAATTTTGGGTACTAATATATGATATAGTGGCCTATCATCTCCTGTAACAACAGAATGTCCAGTTAAGGATTGATAGGCCAAAACCCATTATTACAGTCAAACCCTAGGGGTTTAAGGGTTTTAGGCTACCCGGTAAAGATTTGCTTGTTGAATGGGGCAACGACCACTTCAAGACTTCACACTCAAAGAAAAATAAAGGTAAAACAATCTAGTTATAGTAACTATGCCATGACTATTCTTTCCAATCCACCTTCAGTATGCAATCAACAAAAAATAGACAGTTTTTCCGAGTTTCCAACAATTCTTGATGCTTCAATTTCTTTCCAAATCAACCAACTCAGCCAACATACATTCTTTAGTGTTTGGTGCCTTTGAAGATGTTTCCCAAATAACCTCAACCTCCTCCAACTATTTTTCAAACTGACCGACCATTGGAAAATCATGACTTACAAAAAGTGCAAAATTGTCATGATAACAAATTGACAATATGACAACTTTTGCATAATTCAATCAACTTAGACTCTAGAATATCATAGTCTCCCAAAATGATTAGATTTGATTCTAAAATATCAAAAATGACTCAAATAGACTTTTGGTCACTTGATCCCTGAATTTAGACCATCGTGACCCTTATTGACTCAATTTGCTCTACTAGACCCTAGATGACAATTTGACCCAAACATGGACAAACTTGTCACACTCCTAGGACATTTAATTACAAAAGGGACCCATAGGGTCTAGGGGGTTGAGCTTAGTTGGTTAAAGCATTGATTTCTCAATGTGGAGACCCAAGTTCAACTCCCAAGAGGGACATCTTTGTGGAATTCTATGTTGTGACTCTTGGTCTTCCATTGGTTGTATTTGTCACATTGTTTAAACTGGATTTCTAAGTTGTGACCCTTGGTCTTCCAATTGTTGTTTCTAGTTTGGTGTTCGAAAGGAGCTTGTATTTTTGCTTGAAAGGAGCTAGTATTTGTAATAAGCTTGCTCGAAAGGAGCTGGTAATTGTAATAAGTTTGTAATTGTTCTATGATACTTAATAGAAAAAAAGGACCCATGCGGTCTTATTACATTCATTCTAGGCTAATAAATCATCTTGTTCTTGGTTCATGTCTTCATAGGTAGGTGCTCCTGTACCATACTCCCTGGGTGAAATTTGTCTCAAGTCCTCTTAGAGACCAACTGCTTGAAATCAGCACCCTGCTTTTTGATATCTTCCTCTAGCATCCATGTATCTTATAAGTCAGGAAGGCCCCGCCATTTAACTAAGTGCTCAAAATAGGTCTTGTGCCTTGTTTTCTTGACCTCCCTGCTATCCAAAATGCATTTCATCTTAGGCAGATCCTTACGTGGTAAGTGCTTTATCCATTCTTCAAGTTTTTCTGAATAGATTCACCTGCAGTAGGACTCCTATACACTGTTAGATCAGACACATTAAATATAGGTAAAATGGCAATATCATCAGGGAGTTCAATTTTGTAAGCATTAGGACCATATTTAGCCAAAATTTTACAAGGTCCAATTCTTCTCATCATTAACTTGCTATGGCTTCCCTTGGGCAACCTGTCCTTGCTAAGATGAACCATGACCATGTCACCCACTTGGTACTGCACATCTCTTCTTCTCTGATCCATTCTTGCTTTAACCTTTTGGTTGTTCTGTTGTAAGGTATCTCTAACTTGTTGATGCACCTCTTTCATAGCCTCTACAAATTCATCAACATGTCCACTCCTCTTGTCCAACCCCTGTACATCTCTCAATTCAAAACTCCTCTTGGATGATTACCATACACAATCTCAAAAGGACTCAAACCTGTACTTCTGTTTGTGGAATCATTACAGGCATACTTTGCCTGAGGTATCACCACATCCTAGCTACTACCATGATCCTTTTTCAAACATCTAAGAAGATTTCCCAATGACCTATTCACAACTTTAGTTTGGCCATTAGTCTGAGGGTGATAGGCTGAGATAAAAGACAAATCTGTGCCCAACCTTTTCCACGAGGTTCTTCAAAAAATTACCTACAAACTTGTTGTCCCAGTCAGATACAATACTCAAAGGCAACCCATGGATTCTAATAATCTCTCTGAAAAACAATCCTGCAATATAGCTAGCATCATTTTCAAAGAATAAAGTGAGCCATATTACTGAAGCTAACTACAACAACAAACACACTATCATGATCTGTCTTTATCTTGGGTAATCCCATCACAAATTCCATACTCAAACTTTCCCATGGTCTACTCGGTATAGGCAAAGGTTGGCATAGTCGTGGATTGGTTGAGACCTCATTTTCTCTCTGACACACATTAAAACTCTCTACAAACTTTCTGATATCAGTCTGCATCTTTGGCCAAAATTAAAATCTCCTAAAATCTTTGGCTATCTTTTCTAATCAATTCATCCACAAGCATAAATGCTAAATTTTTATGCTGACATATTGTTCAAATTGTCTCCCTTTATTTTAAATTGGAGGAACTCACCAAGGATTGAGATAAAAACAACCCTTTTTTTGGACAAGATTAAGAACCAAATTCTTTAGCGGCATAAAGATATTGTAACCTATCTATTTAGGTACAATTTTTAAAAAAAAAAAAAAAAAATTAAATTTGTCTTGCTATGTAGTTTTGAACATCTCTTTCTATAGACCTTTGGCTAGTTGTAACGTTCATTTCATTTTGAAGGCTTGTTATATTATTTGGGCAACCTTTAGTGGTATTGTTGACTCTTCTTCTTTGGTTGTATATTAACAACATTGCTCCTTTGTAATGTACTTCTTGGATTGTTGCAATAAAATAAATATTAGCTAAAATTTTGAGTTGGAACAGTATTATTACTACATGGGCACTAATTTGTTACCACCTTAACTTTTGTATATTTTTTAAACTGGTTTTCTAAGTATTGTCTTTAGTGGAAAATTGTATTCTTGATTTTGAAGTGAACTCCATGATTAAATGTATTTGATTCAAAGTACTACTACTAATGGAAGGTTAACAAAATTTTGAATACATATCTCGTTTAAACATCACCTAGAATTTTGTACTACATTTTCTTAAATTGATTTGGTAGATTTTGTCAATAGAGAAAAGTTAAAGTGTTATTTATTTTGAAGGAAAATCCATGATTAAACACAATTGAATCAAATTAGTACCAATAATGAATAGGTAACCGAAATTCCAATGCTTGACCATTGTAAACATTACCTAAAATATTGTAATACATTTTTAAAAATGGTTTAATATATTTTGACTTTAGAGGAAGGTTAAGTGTCCTTGATTTTTAAAGTAACTTCATAACTAAGTGCATTTGAGTTAAAGTGGTAGATGGGTTGAAAATTTCAAATTCTTGACCAATGTAAATCTCACCTTAGATTTTAATTTGGATAGTAATGGATGGGTAAGAAAATTTTCAATGCTTCCAATCCTACAAACATCACCAACAAATTTGAGGCAATGTGGTACTACTACTAGATGGGTAAGGAAAGTTTCAATGTTTCACTCCTATAAGGATTACATGAAATTTTCTACTACTATCTAGTAGGTTTTGTTTTTAGAGTAAATTTTTCTTTATTTTGAATAAAAAACTATGGTTAAATGCATTTGATACAAAGTAGTGCTATTAATAGATGGATAACAAAGTTTGAATTTTTTACCTCACTAAATGTCATTTTAAATTTTGAGACAAAGTAATACTTGTATTGGATAGGCAAGGACTGAAGGAATGCTTCACCAATGGAAACATCACCTAAAATTTTGTATTATATTTTTCATAAATGATTTGGTAAGTTTTCTATTTAGAAGAAATAAAAAAGAAAATTATTTAAAAAAATTGCATGATTAAATATGTTTGAATTAAAATAATACATGATTATAATTGAATAAGAAATAAAGTAATATTTCATCTTATTAAGCATAAAAAATAATCATAAAAGTGACATCCTTTCAAATGAGTGCTTCTCAAATATAAATGAATATATTGGACTCAAAAACTACTAAATTAAACCTTTGTAAAACATTATTTTCTTTTCATTTTCTTTCTTTATCATTGAGACAATAGAGTGGTTCATCACACACCATCCTTAGACTACTATTTTGTTTTGGTAGGTTTTGACTTTAGAAAAAATTAGAAATAAAATGTTCATTTTCATAAAAATAAATAACATGCTAAATAAAATGTTCATACCATAATGCTAAATGCCATACAATACGTGCATCATCTCTTTCCGCTATGACTTTGAATTCCAGTGGGACCCACGTCTCATTCAGTCATCTCTTCCCCCATGAATTTCTGGACTGAACCCATGCAATACGGCAATGAGAAAAGGATTGTTACCCATAAAATAAAATCATTTCCTGTGATTAAATTTGTAGGAAACATGTTTTTTAATATTAATATATGATACTTTGAAGAGTCTACCATTAGAAATCTACGTACTGACTTGCAGTCAAGTTACAATTTGACTTGACTCGAAAATGTCCTCAACACGCGCTGAACAGTCCGCTACTTTGTAAGGATTCATCAATGAATGCTTAAATCAATTACCTTTCGTATTCCTGACAACTATGGGAATTCACCATGGTATCATTGAATTTAATTTTATTTGAATTTTAAATAATTGGAATTAATTTTTGTATAATCTATGTCTTGACGTCCGTCGTTTTAACTGATGGAGATAATCTAATTTAGAATTATAGTTGTTATTTTGAACCCGTTAACAAATTGCCCCAAACTTATCTTACTTCCTTCCAACTAGTTGTTAGTTGTTGAGATAATTTGCACATTATGGTGTTGCATGGAAAGGCAAACCTTAAGTCATTTTTAGTCATCTAATTAATATTGATCCAAACTAATTCATACTAAAAATCTACTTAAGAAAATCAATACAACATTACTATCACATTCTCATAGGATTATATGAATAAAATTAGAACATACTAGCATATTGTAAGATTATTTTTTTAATTTATAATCAAAACTTCCAACATCTAATTTGATAAGTGTCAAAACTTGCCAACATCGACTTTGATCATAAAACATATGTTAACTTCAAAATACTCACATTTCAATTACTATCACAATTAATTAATCTATAATTAATTTCTTGTTAATATACAATTTATCGTGTTAGCTTAAATTATAATTATTTTTTATTCGGTTTAAGAATAAGAATTATGAAAAGCAATATCTGAAACAACAACCAACAACAAAGCAACAACATAGAGACAGTATCTCTGATGTCCAAATTGATCTTGCAACAATAGAGTAAACTATATTCAACTATGGCAACAATATTGTAAGTAGTTCATCCTAGAGTCAATGGACTTGCAACCCACAAAACAATAGATATAGATAAACTGTGCCTATTTTCAAGAAAACACTAGATACCCCTAGACTCTAGAAAACAAAAATTGTACTCTATCTCAATACATCATGTCATTGTCTTTGAATGTTCCTTCCTGCAACCATAAATTGTTTTGACTCGTGCATGGGGGAAAGCAATTCATGTCTTTTCTTATGCAACCTTCACAATTCATAAAAGCTCCAAGTGTTGAGCATGCAAAATTTCATAACAAGTATTTCATCCTCATTCAAACCATTAAATTCACTTTAGGGGTTTGTCTAAGAAGAATAATCCCTCCATGATAAACTCTCACTATTCTCTATAGACACCACAATTTTAGATATCAAAGGTGAAGAGAATGTTATAGGTCATAAGGGTGTATGTTGTTTACATAGATTTAGGTAAAAACCTTACTCGTGGGAATCAATTTTGCTAGCACTAATTAAATTGGAACGCAAAAGATATCATCTTGTAGTTTATTAGAGTACTATTGTTGCACATTTTTTAAACTCCAATTCAAAAGTGTTTTTTAATAATGGGTAGATGGATAAAATATTTACGTTGTAACATTCTTATAATGGTTATTGTATATTCAACGTTAGGAGGAGGACTTGGTATTTTAGTAATATATTTGAAACAATGGGATTTCAGACCTCTAAGCTAAAAAGATCTCAAGGTCCTTTTGTAACATTGGAACATAAATAGGCCTTATTTATTGTCCTAAACAAGAGAGCTAGGTGTTGAGATTATGTTCTTTAATTGAAAAAGAATGAGATAGTGATGTGTGTGTATGTAATCTAGACTAAAAATGACAAAATGATTAAATTTAATTGTATACAGTAGATATAGGATGAAAAGCATGAACAACAAGATAGATATGAGATAAGAATACATAGAGGAACTATGATCCAAAATATGAAGCTAACTATATAGGATATAAGCTCTGTGTGCCCTAGTCTAAAAGTGATGAAGGTTTTGGAAGATGACTAAAATGCGATTAGGAGGATCTACACATCTATCTCTCAAAAAAATGGGTCATTATAGAGAAAAAAGGGTGTTAGGAACCCTAGTATTCCATCTATTCAACATCCATCATAGTCTATCACTATTTACTGTGCTCTTCTATAGCTCTCTCACTATTAGATTTGAACCTACACACACATAAAAGGGGAAAATGGTTGTGTTGTATAAGGGCTTGCCTAATTCAAACCCTATGTTTGTGTTCCCACCTCCACAACAACTATGATGAGTGATAGAGTGCATGCCCTTGCAAAGATAGAGGCTAAATCAATGGTGAAATATTGAAATGGCATGATTCCCTTTAGTAATGTGATTCTCTTTTGGAAGTCTTGCAAATAATAGTTCAATAAAAGAATGAAGATAAATGACAAATATGAATCCATACTTGAATATAAAATTCTTGTAGTCTACTTCTTTATATATTTATAGCTTTATATTTGATTATATTGTAATGTGATTACTAGATAGTCTTATCTACCTTAGGGCCTTATGAATGATCGAAGATGTCCTTTATATAGGGATTACAAGGTTATTTTAAATATAGATTAGAAAATAATGATCAAATGCAAATAATTCTTAGACCAAATCACTAATAATGAAGGTGGACACTTGCAATAATAAAATTTGAGCTTCTTTTAGAGGGACTAGAGAATTAAGGAATAGGTCCACTTAAAAAGGAACCTTCAAAAGGGGAAACTTAAAATGTCAGGATCCTAAACATAGGACCTAGTCTCCCATTTTATATTTCATGATGATTAAGTTATAGGCTTATCAGTAAAATTATAGGGTAGGATAGAGCACAAATGGTCTGAAAATGATCTAATAGAAACCTCACTAAAGTAGGTACTAGATAAACTTTAAATTTTTTAACGTAAACAATTTATGACGCAATATTTAGCCCCTACTTTAGTGAAAGTATGATCTTATGCTCATACTCATAGTAAAGAAATATAGCAGTTGAGAGCAAGGCACTCTAGGGATAGGATAACACTAAGTTGAGGGATTTACAAGCTCTAGAGCCTAGGATCTTTTTAACCTACACAAGAATACTCAAAGAAGGATACACTTACTAAGGACACAAAAGGAACACAAAGCATAAAATGGTCATAATTCTTTTTTGCAAAAACACAAAGAAAAAGAAAAGAGCACAAAAAGGGATAGTAGTAATAAGACAAACAAAGGTTCCAATTCAACTAGGTGAAGAGACCTCAATTAAAAATTTGTGCCAAATATTAAGTATCATTCCCAAAATGCTATTGTAAAGACATGTGGATTTTTAGAAAGAGACAAAAGCACACACAACTAAGATGATATTCCATGGTTTGCAAATCAACAAGTGTGCTGTGTTGGGGGTCCACAGACATTCCAAGCTACATGAATTTACCTAGCTAATAAGTTGTGTTATGTTTGGTGATTCATATATGGACAAGTGCAAGAAGATGAGCACAATTTTGGGGAAGTTTGTGCATTGGGAAAGATACCACTAGAAATGGGTACCTATTATGCTTCAGAGCTTGAGACTAAAATTCAATAATGGTTGCCCATTTTTTAAATAGTAGGTAACCATTATTTAAATAACAAGTAATGTTATCTTAAATATATATATTTTTAAAAAAGGTACCCATTATTTTTAAGTATTTTTTATTAATTCCTACAAACTCATTTTCACACCTTAAATAATGAGTACCCATTACATTTAAATAATGGGTACCCATTATTTAAAGTTTGAAATTCCAACTTGCACTTTGCATTAGGTTTCAGCTTGACAACTAGGCATGGTGAGCCCGACCCTTAGCCTTGGACCTACAAGTACAAGGACATGTCAATAACAGTGGAAAATACTGACTTTCAATGTATATCTATAGCCTTCTTTGTCATAACTATTTGATGAAATTAAAACACATTATAGATTATGGTGTGTAGATTTCAAATATGTAATTTATTTTGGATTTTTGGAATTTTTTATTTTTATTTTTCAATTATTATTTTTATGAAAATCATATTTTTAATTTATTTAATAAATTTTGTATTATTTACATTTGAGGGTCCAAGAGTTAGTATTTTGTGTCAATGTAGGCCTAGGTTGAGTTCATTCTTCTTAGGTTTGCATTTTTGTGTAAATAGTGGGTTTGAGTAGGTGGTTGACCTTCTTGATGGTCAAAAGTGTCAAAACTTGGTATAGGCATTAGGGAGGGTTAAATAGGTCATAGAAATGTTTCAAAAGTCATATGTGATGACTTGGAATATGTCTTATAGGTTGGAGAGACCAAAAGTGCAAAAATCACAAAGTTGCAAAAAGTTGTCATGACAACTTTTGTCCTGAATTGGTTAGCGATGGAGTTAGGATTTTTTCATTGCCCTAGGAGGACTCCACACGTGGGAAATCTCTAAATACCCTCTCTTTCACATTTACCAAGGTTAGAGAAGTGTGTGATGTAAGTTCAACAACTGAAACTACTCATTTTCAGTCTTGTTGACAACATTTTGGTTCGATTTCACTCATTTTGCAATTGAATATGGATTGAATCCATTGATTCAAAAATGGATTAAGTTACTCTTATGTGTCTTATTTGTTATCGTGTTTTTGGTTCAATTTAGAGTTTTGTAAATACTATTCATTGGTGTTTTCTTGCATAAGTTTGCAAGCAGCCAGTTTTGGCTTGTATATAGCAGTTTTCTTGTAAATATGGTTGCCCCATGAGTTCCACACGTGCTGAAATCATGGATAGCTGGGACATTATAGGAAACCACATATAAATTTTACATATGCAGGTTCAAGTTCTAGAGAAGAGTTTAAGTATGACTGTCACCTTGTTCTAGGCGAGTCCACGAGCAACCAGGCTAGAGGAAATAAGGTGAAAATGAAGTGCTAAGTGCAGGGGTGTGTGCCAAATCATCATTTTAGAGTTTGGAGGGGTACATGGAGTTGGGATAGAGATTTCCATGCAAGGATGATATTTTAAAAAGAAATTTGATGCCAAAACCCCAACTTGTTCATTCACTGCTCGTTAAAGGCCTAGTAAACCCTTCAAAACCCTCATTTTTGGGTTAGTACATTGTACGGTGAAACCAGGGGCCGAAACCAAAAAACTAATTTAGTGTTAGGTGTATCTTTGAAGAAAATCCAAACTTATTTTGGGGTCTTTTGCATCATTTTCCTTCAAGCCCTAGAAAATTGGATTTGGAGGCCTAATTGGGGCTCATTCCTTGTAGCCCTTTTCTAGGCAAGATTTTGAAATCGGTAAGAAACCTAATGATTGCAAACCACTAATGGACCATAAATACATTCAAAACATGTTAGAAGATACCTGCACACCTCTACATCATCTCACAATAGCAGGAGGTCAGTTTGACAAGTTGAAGCCAAGAGGCCAGAATTGAACACCTAAGAAGCATTATGAATTGATAGGGTTCCTAACCAAAACACCTGAAGAAAACACCTTAGAATGGTCAAGAATCAAGCCCTAGAACATATTGAGAAGGAATTGGAGGTATAGAGTGAAATTAGGCCTGGTGAGTTGGTGGAATTGAGCAACACCAACTAGGTGAAGTGTTGAGCAGGCTTGGTAAACCTCATCAAATTGGTATCACAGCCTATAAGATTTGGGCGAAAAGAGTTGATGTCCTTAGTGGAATCTATAAGAGACAAAATCATGGTGACCAATGTATAGTTGGCAAGGAAAGTGGATGATTAGGAGGAAGAGAATAGACTCCTAAAAGAGAAATTGATTGAATTGGAGAGTAAGCTTGGTGCAATTGAAACTAAGGCTGATGAAGTGTTGGTAAAGGTTGAAGGAGTAGAAGGGAAGGGTAAAGAAGTGTTAGAGATAGACAAAGTCCCTGAACCAAATCCTATCCTAGAGAAAGAACCTTTCCTGAAGGTGTTGAAAGCCTTGAGTGGTAAATCACTAGAAGGATTGCCATTGTTCCCTGGTAAGATGGAGGTAGAAGTGGTCCTAGAATGGATAGAAGGTATGGAGAACCACTTTGAATGTGAAGGTATAACTAAAGCCCAGAGATTCATGGTAGACAAGTAGAGGATGAGAGGAGTTGCTCTCACATGGTGGCAATTTGTACAAGATGAGAGGAAGAAAATGGATGAAGCACCCATCTCTTCTTGGAAAGGGATGCTAGTAAAAATTAAAGAAGTCTACCTCCCTGATGACTATGAAGTGCAAATTCATAGGAAGAGAAAAAATTTAAGACAAAAAGACCTTGATGTTAGTAGCTACACAGAGGAGTTTCACAAACTTAGCCTTAGATCTCATGTGGTGGAAGAAGAGAGTCTTAACGTTGCTAGGTACCTAAATGGTCTACGGTGGAACATCCAAGAAGAAATCAGCCTAATGAGCCGAAAAATAGTCCATCAAACCTTTCAACTTGCCCTTAAGGTGGAGGAAAAACTAAAAAGAAAACATGACTCAAGCAGCAATAGAGGCCATAGGGGAGGCTTTGGAGGAAGAAGTACTAAACAAAGAACACAAGGTGAGTCCAAACTCACAAAGCAGCAAGAGAGTGGCACTAGTAGAGGAGGATTCAATAGAGGAAGGGGATCAAATAGCAGTTCCAGGGGAGGATGTAGTGGTCAAGGTAGAGGTTCCTCATATTTTGCAACAATGAAGTGTTACCATTGTAACCAACTTGGCCATCCAGCATATAGGTGTCCAAAGAAGGGATCATCATCACAAGGTAGTGAAATAAGAGTGAACTATCTTCAAGAAGAGTCTTCAAGGAGCAAGACCTCAGAGGTTGCCTTAGAGTCAAAAGTAGGTGACAACCTGATGATAAGGAGAACTTTGATCAAAGAACCGGTCAGAGAAGAGCCTAGCCAAAGAAAGTCCTTATTTAGAATCAAATGCAAGATTATGGACAAAGTGTGCAAAGTGATCATTGATTCAGGGTCTACAGACAATATTGTATCAGAAGAGGCAATGAGTAAACTCAACTTGTAAAGGATACCTCACAACAATCCTTGTAGAGTCACTTGGTTAAAAAAAGTCCAACATGTTCTACTCAATGAGCAAGCATGGGTGGATTTTACCATTGGAAGGTATAAGGACAAGGTATTATGTGATGTCCTACCCATGGATGCATGTCATCTCCTATTAGGAATACCATGGCAATTTGATAGACAAGCTATCCATGATGGAGCCAGGAATGCATACTCATTCAAGAAAGATGGAGTCACATTCAAGATTCACTTTATCCTTGAGGAAGGTGAGAAAAGGGCAGTAGTTCCTAATGTTCTTTTGGTAAGTGAAAAATAGTGTTTGAAGACACTTGAGGAAGGTGAAGGTGTAGGATTTTCACTAGTGATGAACCCTAAAGAGGAAGACAAGAAAGAACAGTTAGATTTGCCAAAAGAGGTGAAAGATTTGTTGAAGAAATTCAAAGAGGCATAGTAAGTGATGGACAACCAGCCACATTACCTCCTAAAAGAGCCATAAGCCATCAAATAGACTTCATTCCCGGAGCATCCTTACCTAACAAGGCAAATTATAAGATGACTCCCCAACAAGAAGTTGAGATTGCCAAGCAAATCCAAGAGCTCTTAGACCAAGGCCTAATTAGGAAAAGCATTAGCCCTTGTGCTGTCCCTACTGTGTTAGTCCCAAAGAAAGGTGGTACTTGGAGATTATGTACTGATTATAGAGCCATAAATATGATCACCATCAGATATAGGTTCCCTATTCCTATAATAGAAGACCTCATGGATTGTTTAGGGGAATCTAAGTGCTTTACCAGGAGTGACCTTAAAAGTGGATATCACCAAATTAGGATTAAAGAGGGTGATGAGTGGAAAACAACATTCAAGACAACAAAGGGACTTTATGAGTGGCTTGTAATGCCATTTGGATTATCCAATGATCCAAGCACCTTCATGAGGTGATGAAGGATTTCATAGGTAAATTTGTGGTGGTATATCTAGATGAAATTCAAATTTTCAGTAAGGATAGGGCAGATCATATTACTCATTTGCAAAATGCATTACAAAGATTGTATGATGAAAAGCTGACCATGAACTTGGATAAGTGTGAGTTTGTCAAGAAGGAGTTGGTTTACCTTGGGTTTGTATTGTGTCAAGGAAACCTCAAGATGGATCCCAACAAGGTTGAATCTAGAGTAAATTGGCCCACTCCTAAATCAGCAATAGAGGTGAGAAGCTTCCATGGACTAGCTCAGTACTATAGGAAGTTCATTAGGCAATTCAGTGCTATATGTGCACCAATGTTAGACACCATTAGAGGTGGAATGAAGGAAAAATTTTAGGGGAATGAGGAAGCCAACAAAGGTTTTGAAACCTTGAAGGGGAAGATAGCTACTCAACCGGTGCTAGTGTTGCCTAGTTTTGAGAAACTTTTCATTGTAGAATTTGATGCAAGCAATGTTGCAGTAGGTGTTGTCCTAAACCAATAAGAAAGACCAGTAGCTTTCCATAGTGAGAAGCTAAGTGATTCCAAGAAGAAATACTCCTCTTATGATCTTGAGTTGTATACTTTAGTGCAGGCTTTGAGAAAGTGGAGACACTATCTCCTCCCTAAGGAATTTGTAGTCTATACAAACAACCAAGCATTGAGTTTCCTAAAATCACAAGATAAACTCAGTCATAAGCATATGAAATGGGTGGAGTATATGTAGGCCTATACATTCACCATTAAGCACAAGAAAGGGCAGTTAAATCAGGTAGCTGATGCATTGAGTAGAAGACTTTTGACAGTCCAAGAGATCCAATTGAGAAGCATAGGTGTTTACAGTTTTAGAGGCTTATATCTAGAGGATGAGGACTTCTCAAATGCCTACAAGGTGTGTAAGGAGTATCAAAACCACTTCCATAGTGAGTATTCTGATTTTACTTTGCAAAATGGACTATTGTTTAGAGGTGGGCAGCTTTGTGTGTCTAGAGGCTCAATGAGGGAAAATCTCATACAAGAGAAGCATAATGGCAGCCTTAGTGGATATTTTGGAGTCAATAAGACTCAAGAGTTCGTTCAGAGGTACTACTATTGGCCAAGGATGAGTCAAGATGTGAAGAAGTATATGGAGACTTGCATAGTTTGCCAAAAGGACAAAGGTACTTCTACAAATGCCATTTTATACCAACCTCTTCCTATACCAAATAGACCTTGGGAATGCATTAGTATGGACTTTGTAGTATTTTTACCAAGGACAAAATAGGGATATGACAACATTTATGTCATTGTGGAGAGATTTAGCAAAATGGCTCACTTTGTGCCTTGCAAGACTACTCATGATGCATGCCAAATAGCTCAATTGTTCTTCAAAGAGGTAGTGAGGATACATGGTTTACCCATGAGAATTGTTTCAGATAGAGACTCAAAGTTCATGAGTAATTTTTGGAAGACACTTTGGCAAAAGCTTGTCACCAACCTCTCTTTTGGATTAGCCTATCATCCTCAAACAGATGGGCAGACCCAAGTGGTGAATAGGAGCTTGGAAAACTTATTAAGGTGCCTTACTAAGGAATATGGTTAGACATGGGATCAAGTACTCTCACAAACTGAATATGCATACAATGATACCATGAATAGGACTACCGGCAAGAGCCCTTTTGAGGTGGTCTATGGAGTGCACCCAAGAGGAATTTTGGAGTTGAGAGACTTAGGTAGTGCAGCAGCAAGAAATGGATATGCAAAAGAATTTCCTTAATCAATAAACGAAGTACATGAATCAGTAAAGCAAGCATTGAAGGACAACACAAGAAAACTCAAGCAAGCATTGAAGGAGAACATAAGAAAACTCAAGCAAAAAGTTGATGAAAGGAGGAAAAATCTACAATTTCAAGTGGGAGATCTTGTCATGGTGAACCTAAAAAAAGAAAGGCTACAAAAAGGAGTGCCTAACAAGTTAAAAATGAGAAGGATAGGTCCATGTACCATTCTAGCAAAGTATGGAGAAAATGCATACAAGGTAGATCTACCTAGTGACATAGGATTGTCATTGGTTTTCAACATAGCAAACTTAATTGCCTATAAGGCACTGATTCAAGGTTCATATTGTAGTCATTCAGAGGTATTAGATGATGTGAACCACCTTCAATTACCAGCCAAACCAAATCCACAGGCCGAGAAGGTGTTGAGTTCAAGGATTGCCAAGAAGACAAGGCATCAAGCCTATTGGGAGCATCTCATCAAATGGAAAGGTATGTATGATGTTGAAGCTACATGGGTGATTGAGATAGAGTTTAAGAATCTTGGGATTGATCATAATCTGATTTTCAAAGAGGTGACATGATCTTCTTTTGTTTGGGAGAATGGTGCAGGAGCACCTAGGACTTAGGCAAATTATTTTTCACAATTTTGGCTTGTACTGACCCAAGAGAAGTCAGTAGTGAATAAGTACTCCAGGAGGGTCCAAGAGTTATTATTTTGTTTCAACTTAGGACTAGGTTGAATTAATTCTTCTTAGGTTTGCATTTTTATGTAAATAGTGGGTTTGAGTACATGGTTGATCTTCTTGATGGTCAAAAGTGTCAAAATTTGATATAGGAATTAGGGAGGGTTAAATAGGGCTTATAAATGTTTAAAAATTCATATGTGTTGACTTGGAATAGGTCTTATAGGTTGGAGAGACCAAAAGTGCAAATATTACAAAGTTGCAAAAAGTTGTCATGACAACTTTTGAAAGTTGTCATGACAACTTTTGTCCTGAATTGGTTAGCAGTGGAGTTAGGGATTTTCCAACACCCTAGGAGGACTCCACATGTTGGAAAGCTGTAAATACCCTCTCTTTCACATTTACCAAGGTTAGAGAAGTGTGTGATGTAATTTCAACAACTGAAACTACTCATTTTCAATCTTGTTGACACAATTTTGGCTTGATTTCACTCATTTTGCAATTGAATATGATCTGAATCCATTGATCCAGAAATGGATTGAGTTACTCTTGTGTTTTTTTGTGTTTTTGGTTCAATTTAGAGTTTTATAAATACTATTCATTGGTGTTTTCTTGCTTAAGTTTGCAAGCAGCCAGTTTTGGCTTGTATATAGCAGTTTTCTTGTAAATATGGTTGCCCCATGAGTTCCACACATGCTACCATCACATCTAGTTGGGAAATTGTAGGTAACCAACTTTAAATTTTAAATATTCAGGTTCAAGTTCTAGAGAAGAGTTGAAGTATGACTGTCACCTTGTTCTAGGTGAGACGAGGAGCAACCCAGCAAGAGGAAACAAGGTGAAAATGAAGTGCTAATTGCAGGGGTGTGTTCCAAATCACCATTTCAGAGTTTGGAGGGGTCCATGGAGTTGGGATAGAATTTTTCATTAAGGGAGGAGCTTTTAAAAATCCATTTGATGCCAAAACCCTAACTTGTTCATTCACTGCCGGTTAAAGGCCTAGTAAACCCTTCAAAGCCCTCATTTTGGGGTTAGTACATTGTACGGTGAAATGAGGGGCCAAAACCACAAAAATCCTTTAGGGTTAGGTGTATCTTTGAATAAAATACAAATTTAGTTGAGGGTCTTTTGCCCAGATTTGGAGGCCAAAGTGGGGCTCATTCCTTATAGCCCTTTTGTAGGCAAGATTTTGAAATCAGTAAGAAACCTAATGATTCCAAACCACTAATGGATCCTAAATTAATTCAAAACATGTTATAAGACACCTCCACACATTTTCATCATCCCACAACAATAGGAGGTCAGTTTGACAAGTTGAAGCCAAGAGGCCAGAATTGAGCACCTGAGAAGCACTGTGAATTGATAGGGTTCATAACCAAAACACCTAAAGAAAACACCTTAGAATGGTAAAGAATCAATCCCTAGAAGAGATTGAGAAGTACTTGGAGGTCTAGAGTGCAACTAGGCCTGCTGAGTTGGTGGAATTGAGCAACACCAACTAGGTGAAGTGTTTCAATCTTTAAGTATTTCAATTTTTAAGATCAATTGTGAGAAATTTTAAAAATCAAGAAAAATAACATCCACTTTAGGAAATTTATGTGGACTAAACTTCTTGCAATGAAATGTATATAGTATGGATTCCACCATCCAACAAGTTGTGTTATGTTGGGTGATCCATATATTGCTATGCTAAACAATCACAACTAGCAAGCCACACTATATTAGGTGACCAATTCCTTAAGAAACATAAATAAGAAAAAAAAAAAAAGAAACTAGAAAGACACACTCTACTATATAATAAATTCTTTATGGAATGTAAACAACAATAGAGATCAAAATAGCAAGCCATGTCATACTAGATGATCATGATGAGTCATATGAAATGGATTTCATTGGCTAGAAATTTATGTTATATTGGTTGAATCATATACAATCAAGACCTTAGGGAATGTAAAAATGGATCACACTAATAGCTCACACTATAGTAGATGATCAAGAGAAGTCATATACCACAAAAACTGTAAGAGATAGATTTGATGATCACACCTTAGGGGGTGTTATGCAACACAATGCCACCACTTATGGGGCACACCAAAGAAAATAATACACAAAAAGGAGGTAATATACTCCCATTTATATGTTAGCATATTTTTATACTAATACCTCAAGGATAAGAGAGAGATCAATATCAAGAAAACACACCTTCAACA
Source organism: Cryptomeria japonica (assembly GCF_030272615.1). Lineage (NCBI taxonomy): Eukaryota > Viridiplantae > Streptophyta > Pinopsida > Cupressales > Cupressaceae > Cryptomeria > Cryptomeria japonica. The sequence continues at coordinate 634,782,475 of NC_081412.1, forward strand.
TGAAGAAGAGATCCACAACAATGATGCATGCATCCAAGTGAGTAACATATCCTTATGAATGATGTACACACCTCTAAGAAAGGAAGGAATCATCACAAATGATATATAAGTATTCAAATAAGGGTAAAGGGATCCTTATCAAGGATATGCAGTTTGAAACAAAGAGAAGGGATCCTCATTAGGGATACATACCTTCCAAAAAGGCAAATATGGGTAATTATTGTCTAAGAATACCCACCTTCTTTAAAAAAATTAGGAATTCTTTCTGGCAAACTAGTTCAAACCGTATCTAGCAACTTTCTAGTTCTATAATGTAAAAAAAAATGTACCATATAATGTGTAAAACTAGTTTGAGTGAATATATGCAACCAAGGAATCATAAACTCGAAGATCTATTTATTAGAAGCATATAAGTGAGAACTAAAGAGTATAGCAGGAAGATTAATAGATTAGTATATATTGTGCAACTTTTGAGAATGAAATAGGTATTATACGTATATAATCTAAAATGAATGCATAAAAATGAGAATGAATTATAAATTCTAGAGAATCCCTTAATTACATAATATATTCTAGCATCACATTTAGTACATCATCGTATAATTTATATATAGATTAAAATTATTGTATGGACATTTTCTTATTTCTAACGAGAGAAACTATATATGATGAATGCAAGGGAGTTGAATATTTTTATGGATTTTTAAAATTTTAATTAACTTTGTATTTTAGTCTTCACACTGAAAATTTATATTTTCCTCGAAAAGAATTGTTCAAATTATACCATGTAACACATTCTCATATCTTGATATAGGTAAACAAAAAGATCAAGAATATTTAGGAATATTTATCGAGTGCTTTTAATGAAAAGTGATTAACATGAATAATATACTTTTACTAAAGAAAACTTTTTAAAAATGTTGTTCCTAAAATTACATGATTTTAGCATAATATTTTATAAGAAAATTTTTAAAATAATTATAATTATAGCTAACTATTTTTCTATATGTACTTTAATTAATGTACAAAATCAAAATAACATTATAATAAAATTATTATCTTAGCAATTAGATTAATTTTATAACCATTAATTGTTGTTCATTGTTGTGTAAGCTCACAAAATATCTATTTAACACAATTCTAGTTTATCACATTCTCTAAGTCAATTATGTGACTTTTATTTGTTGGGAAAAGTCGCTCTAAAAGAAATTTAGTCAATAAATTTTTTTATGTGACTTTCATTTTATTTAGTGGGAACAATGGTCAACAATGACTAGAAATGCACACAACATTTGGTTTGATCATGAATAATTATAATTCGTTGCCTAGAAAATGTTCGGAATATGCAATTGAACATTCAATTTGCATTCATGCTTAAATCGACATGTCTTTTGCCGTCTTGAACAATGGAAAGACAAATGCATCACACAATGAACTTTCTAATTTTGAAAGGATAGTTTAGTTTTGTTGTGACAACTAGTGGTTGTGTTTCTTCTAAATATAACAATTGATTGGTATGTGTTAAGTGAACTTTGTATTTAGAGATGATTATAAAATAAATATATTAATAATATTTTATATTACAATAATAGTATACTAATTTTTAATGAAATATATTATTGAGAAATAAATAAGATTAATCAATTGATGTAAATAGGTGATGATTCTCAATTTTTTTTACATGCACGAATTTAAAAAATTAAAAAGATGAAGAAATCATTAATTGAAATATCAATAATCTAAGCAGTATCATAGTTGGGAAGTTTACCAAGTCTAGATTGTGACTTTGTGATTGTAGAGTTAGGTTGCATCTAGCATCATGAGAATAAGAGCTCTATGAAAGAGAGAATCCATACAAAGGGTAGTTGTAAGTTGATATAATATTTGTAGAGCACTTTTAATTCACTCAATACTTTGTAGAATTCTAAAATAGTTAACCTAGGCTCAATTATTATAGACAAAATATCATCTATTTCATCCATTATTTTTTAAATCTAATAGAATTACATACTTGTAATGAGGTAATATAATATTATTTTAAAAAATGGTTCATTCAAATCATTCAATGTTTCAATTAGCACTTTGTATTTCAAAAAAGATCCAAAGGTAAAATGTTGGAAGCAATGAAGAAAAGCCAAGTATATTTAATGGTCAAAGTTCTAGGAATCCAACCTATATATCTCTTGTTTGTTGGGATTACCATCAACCTTGTAAATATTTTGTGAGTAGTGACATGTATGCTGAGCTCAACCCCTTCGAAAGCCCATTTTAACCCACATACTTGATATTTATTAAATGGAAACTTGTATCTGCACATGGAACAAACAAGTTAGATAAAACATGATACTTGTTGTTTTCTCATTATATCTTTTCTACATTGATCTTCTCTATTCTGAATCTGATATAGCGGTGCATGCACAGTAGGAGTAGGTTTATGTATGTAGTAGTAAGCCAGAGCTGTAACGAAATTATTTTTCTCTCTATTTCAGGTCATCTCATGGAGTGGACAATAGGATGATTGGATCTACGAAGCTGACCAGAAGACCGTTCTCTAGAATTCATCAACCTATTCAAGCAACGATGGGTTCTTTCTTTCCCTTCTTCCTACATTCTTCTGTTCCTTTTGTGTTTGCATTTCTATGATCAATGTGATCTTTTCTCAGCTATTCCCACGACTTGTGTGGGATCTTGTGAATAGTTTTCTTTTCATAAATAAAGATATATTACATGCAGATGTTTTCTTTCTTGATTCATATATTTCATATTGGAAATAAGATACTTGTATGGCATACATTTTTTTTAATAAAGATAGTAAACTTTGAAAAAAATTGTGTGCCTTTTCTTTGCAATACATAAGACCTGTTGTAGGTCACCAAGTTTTTTAAGTGTGATAAAATTTTGGTAACATTACCACCTAAATGTTTGTATATTTTTTTAATGGTTTTCTAGGTATTGTGTTTAGTGGAAAATTAATTATTATTTATTTTAAGTTAACTCCATGATTAAATGCATTTTAGTCAAAGCACTACTAGTAATGGAAGGGTAACAAAATTTTGAATACTTATCTCGATTACACATCACCTAAAATTTTGAACTACATTTTCTTAATTGCTTTGGCAGGTTTTGTCAATAGAGAAAACGTTAAAGTGTTCTTTATTTTAAAGTAAAATCCATGATTAAACATAATTGATTCAAATTAGTATCAATAATGAATGGGTAACCAAAATTCCAATGTTTGACCATTGTAAACATTACCTAAAATGTTGTAAAATATTTTTTAAAACAATTTAATAAATTTTATCTTTAGAGGAAGTTTTAAGTGTTTTTTTTATTTTGAAAGGAACTTCATAACTAAGTTCATTTGAGTTAAAGTAGTTCTAGTAGTATATGGGTTAAAAAGTTCAAATTCTTGACCAATTTAAATGTCACCTTAAATTTTATTTTAGATATTAATGGATGGGTAAGAAATTTTTCAAAGCTTCCAATCTTACAAACATCGCGTAGAAATTTGAGGCAATGTAGTACTAGTACTAGATGGGTGAGAAAAGTTTCAATGTTTCATTCCTATAAGGGTTACATGAAATTTTGTTCTACTATCTAGTAGGTTTGTCTTTAGAGTAAAGTTAAGTTTACTTAATTTTGAGTAAAAAGCTATGGTTAAATGCATTTGATACAAAGTCGTGCTAGTAATGGATGGATAACAAAGTTTCAATTTTTGACCATGCTAAATATCATTTTAAATTTTGAGACAAAGTAATACTAGTATTGGATAGGCAAGGAATGATCGAATGCTTCACCACTGTAAACATCACTTGAAATTTTGTATTATGTTTTTCATAATTGATTTAATAAGTTTTGTCTTTAGAATAAATTAGATGTTTTTTATTTAAAAAAAACTGCATGATTAAATACATTTTAATAAAATAATACTTACAATAAATGAATAAAAAAATATAATATTTCATCGTATTAAAAATAAAAAAATCATAAAGTGAAATTATTTCAAATCACTACTCCTAAAATATAAATGAATATATTTGACTTAAAAACTACTAAATTAAACCTTGGTAAAATATTATTTTCTTATCATTTTCTTTCTTTATCATTGAGATAATAGAGTTGGTCACCACACACCATCTACTATTTTGTTTTGGTAGATTTTGTCTTTACAAAAAAAAAAAATTCTTAATTTTGAAAGAAACTCCATGATTAAATGCATGAGTTAAAATAATACCTATAATAGATGAATAAGAAAATTTCCAATATTTCATCTTATTAAAGCCTAAAAATAAAAATAAATAACATGCTAATTAAAATGTTCATTTTCATAAAAGTGAATTTTTTTGTCAAATTATACCTTATTTAATGATAAATTTTATATTGTAGGCATCTAATAGTATTGAGTTCAAATCTTCTACAATATTAACAAGAGACACAAAGCATCGAGTTCCTATCATCAATATGGTTAGTTTAGAGTAGTTGAAAGTAGAGATGCAATAGAGGGGGAGAGGAAGACAGAGAACAATAGATAGAGATAGAGATAGGTAGAGGGAGAAATAGAGAGGAAGAGGTGGAGAGATATATAAGGGTAGAGAGATAGAGAGAAACAGATAGATAAATGTGTGTGTGTGTGTGCGTGTGTGTAGAGAGAGAGAGAGAGAGAGAGAGAGAGAGAGAGAGAGAGAGAGAGAGAGAGAGAGAGAGAGGTATATATGTTGTTTGCTTTAATTTTAACAATAGCATGTCGAGGAAGCCCATGATGAGTTGTGCAATATGTATGAGAAGTTAGATTAAGTTTAACATTTAGGAAAGAAAAAAAATCAATTGTATTTTTTTAAAAACGTTTTATGGATATTAAGATCATTAGCTAGTTTTATTATAAGAAAAAAAATTATTTCTATAAATCTAGATTAAACAAATAAATAAAAATAATTATCTAATAATTGAGCTAGGATGGATAATCGAAATTGAATTATGTATTATAATTAAATAAAGGGATAGGTGTACGTAGTTTTAGAATCAATGATAAATAAATGTGGTAGGTGTTGGTTGGAATATTTTTTCATTGTTGAAAGATTAGTTATTTTAGTTTGATGAATGTTTCAAACTCTAAATTGAAATTATGAACCAAATTCAACAAAAATTATACTTCTTTTCCCTATTTAATCACATTAAAAAATTGAAATTAGACTTGTATAGTGTAGTATGTAAGCGTTAGATGTGAAATTGAAAAAAATATTGTATAGAGAAAATAAAAAAACTATTCCCTATAACAGTGGGCCAAAATATGATTTTTTACTTCTGCATTTTTAATAAATAAAAATTGACTTGCATGTCATTATTTTTTTAGAACTAAAGTGTCTAAGTATAATTGAATCAAACAATAATATAAGAGGACTAATTGACTATTAATTCATTAATTAATTAAAGTTTGTGAAAATGTATTTGTTAGAAATATTAAATTGAAAAGAAATAATTAAATTTAAGATATTATATTATAATATTATATACATCTTTTTTAGTATTATATTATTATTATATAATATTTAAATAAATTATTTCCATTATATTTAAGAAAATTATATTACTAAATTACATAAGGATTACCCCAATTTAACTTTTATATTTTTAATGTTGTCCAAAGGCGCCCGTTTCCACTATGACTTTGAATATTCCAAGAAACAAAAAAAAATTAAAGAACGGAGGATTGCACTGGGACCGCCATGCTTACCCATCTCTTTCACTCATCTACTACGACCCTCAATTTCTGCTATGTGCTGGACTAAACCCATGCAATAAGGCAATGAAAAAAGGATTGTTTACCCATAAAATCAAATCATGTGCTATAATTTTTTAGTCAATCTAAATCATTCATCATTAGGTCATAGAAATTATGTTAGGATTCGTTTCCTTAGAAGAAAACACATTTTAATGAGGGCATTGTATTAAGATTGCGACAAGACAGAAAGTTCAGATAAAAGAATAGACGATGTTGAAATAAAGACAAAAAGTGAAGGGTGTTAGTGATGTATTGTAAACTCTATTGAAATTTATATAGACCAGTGCACATCTCTTCTTGTGTTTATTTTCTTCTCAAAAATATATTTCCACATAAATATTATATTTTTCGTATATTCTTTTATTTCCTTTGTTTTCCCTAATTTGTTTTCCTATTATCTCTATTTGGTTCTGCATTGGATCAATAATTCTAATTACTAAAACTAGATTATCATTCTATAGATGTTTACCTTTATTTCAAACTTTATTTACTTTCAAGAAGTTCATAAATGAAACTTTAAAACTTTTCTTCCATGTTCCTTTTCATTATTTACCTCAATCTAGTTTGTTTTTCTATTTTTGGTCAATCTTAATTTTTCCTTGGCAAAGATTTTAGTCTTTACGATATTTCCTTTAAATAAGGGTTTGTGAACTTCATCCTACAGAGGGGAGGAGATGTTCGATTGCTCAAAAACATATTGTAGAAAGATCACCCACAAATCAAGATATTTACATTTTGAAATAGACATAAATTTGGTTGAACTATATTACCTGGTCCAAAAAAATGATCCTGTAATATAACATATTTGTAAATTAAAAAAATATATTAATAAGAATCATTAGAGATCAAAATAAATTATAATAAAACATAATAAATTTTAAAATAAAAATCAAATAATACAAAAAATTAAATTAAATACTACAATTTTTAAAATAATAAAATGTACAATTTCATCACTTAAAATTACATTTTACACATCAAATTATTAATAAAACAAAAACACTTAAAAAAAACTTCATATACACCGATGAAGAAAAAACACAAATACACTAGAAAAGCTAAAACCAAAGAATCATTTTGAATTTCATATATTACCCCTTGAAATGTTTCTGTCATCATTAACACCAACAATTTCTAACACACCTCATACTAATAAATTTGCAGTGGCCATATACTAAAAGAAAACTTTGTCATTATACTAACAAAACCCTCTATACAGTTGTATCTACTTTCATCTATTAACCTCTTATACACCCATCAATAGCTAATATTACAACATGATAAAAATCGAAGGCTCTCTTTCTTACCCTCTTATTTAAAGTCAATACTCCAATCACAATAGAGAATCCCATAACATAACTCAATCCAAGTCCCACTGCCCATCCTATCATTTCACCATCTGAATTCTTTGCTTCACCAATTCTCTCAATACTTGTGCAGTTGCCATAGCCAGAAGAGTTGTTGCACACGCTTATATTGGTAAATGGAATCCCACTTAGCTTAAGATTGCCTAAGTAGGACGACTCCCCAAAAGTTAGGAACTGTCCTCCATGGGGTACTTTTCCATCAAGCATGTTGTAAGATAGATTCAAGAACTCCAAATAACTCAGGAACTCAAGTTCTAAGGGAATGTTGCCATTCAACCTGTTTAGCGAGAGGTCCAGAGACTCTAGTTGTTCCATGTGTCCCAATGTTTTTGGGATTCGGCCACTGAGATGATTCCTTGAAAGGTTAAGAACTATCAAGCCTTGAAGAGATCCCATTTTAGAAGGAATGCTCCCTGATAAGTTGTTGTTTGAAAGATCAATACATTTAAGAATAAAGAGAACTTTCACAAATTCAACATCCCAGCCTTTCCAGGAAATTGTAATTTTATTTGTATATCTAACGTCTTCCAAATGGTTTGAATTATTCTGCGATGCATTGACAATTGCAAGCAGGTTTGTAAGGTTGCTTGGAATAGCTCCTGAAAGGTGGTTGCCAGAAAGATTCAGAATTTGAAGATTCGGAAGGCCAATTACCTGGCGTGGGATACTGCCATGAAAATGATTAGACCTTAAGACGAACACATGCAGCTGTGATAGCTTTCCAATCCACTGGGGAAGGGTGCCTTCCAAATCATTATTTCCCAAATCCAATACTTGCAGAGATCGGCCTTCTGAAATGGATGAGGGAATAACTCCTCTCAAATGATTACCATTGAGCTTCAATGTATGCATGTTTGTAATGTTGCCCCACTCTGCTGGCAATTTACCTTCCAGATGATTTTCTGCCAAATCTAGAACACTAAGAGAAGAACAATTCCTGGTTAAATGAGGAGGAATGACACTGCTCAGCGTATTTTTTGAAAGGTCAAGAACCTCCAAATATGGAGTGCAAATAGAATCTGGAATCGCTCCGCTGAGATTATTCCGCGACAAGGATAAGAACCTTGCATTTTCAAGATACGCACCGATGTGACTAGGAATAGAACCATTAAACTGATTCATCGACAGATCCAGCAGATAAGCTCCAGCAAGAGGAAGAGGAAGAGAACCTTCCAAGCTATTATTGTGCAAATCTAGATAGTCAAAATACATGGGTAAGGTTAGTCTAGATGGCAATGACCCAGTTAATTGATTACAGCTAAGGTTCAAATCATAAAGGCTGGGTAAGTTCCATATCCAAGATGGAATATTTGTTTGGATACTGTTAGCAGATAGGTCTAGATAATCCAAGTCGTATTGGGTCACAAGAAACGATGGAATTCTATCTAAATTGCAAGAACCTGATGCCAAAGCGGAAAGCTTAAACTGCGGAATCCATGTTGAATCAATGTTTACAGTTAACTGATTGTAAGAAAGATGCAGGCTATCAAGACTAGTGAGATTATCGAATACGGAAAGGGAAATGAGGCCGCTTAAACTATTGGAGTGGAGCAAAAGGCTTCTTAAGTTAACAAGATTTGAAATTGTAGATGGAATCGTACCATTCAATTCGTTGGCATAAAGGTGAAGACGAACAAGGGAAGAAAGTGAGTCCAATGAAGCTGGGATTACCCCAGTTAACTTGTTGTAGGACAGCTCCAAAGAAACAAGTTTAGAGAGATTGACTATGGAAAGAGGAATCTCACCTTCAATAGAGGTATTATATAGATAAAGACTCTTCAAGGACGACACATTCCCTATAGCAGATGGAATCTTACCTTCAATTCTGGTATCCGACAGAGAAATACTTTCCAAGGACAACGCATTCCCTATAGCAGATGGAATCTGACCTTCAATTCTGGTCGCTGATAGATCAAGACTTAGCAAGGACAACAAATTCCCTATAGAAGCTGGAATCTCACCTTCAATTCTAGTATCTGAAAGACGAAGATGCTCCAAGCATGAGATATTCCATATAGCAGATGGAATTCGGCCCTTCATGCCTGTCGCTGAAAAATCAATGCTGGTTAGTGACAAAGAAGACTTTCGTTGTCCAATGAAAGAAAGGTCTCCTCCAAGATTGTAATTCCAAGAGAGATCAAGAGAGACCAAGCGCCCAGTCACATTTTCAAACCAAGCTGGTATATGTGCTGACAAATAGTTCGCTGATAGATCCAGATGAAGCAGAGAGGTGAGGTTGAGAAGGGAATTGGGAATTTGTCCTCCAAGCCCACAGTCAGACATGCTCAGTTGTTGAAGGTTGGATAGACTGCCAACAACTTCACCCCACTCTTTGTTTACAGAGATGTTCACTTCAGCAAGAGAGAGGTATTCCAAGCTCACCAGATTTGATAAGCTTTCCAAACTCACGTAAAATTCACTTACATCACCCAGAAAGGATTCATTTACATAACCAGCAAATGACAAGTCAAGAAAAGTGAGACTCTTCAACTTTCTATTATGGGGAGGACTGAATTTACCCTTGAAGAGGTTGTCACTGAGATCGAGGTGTTCCAACCGTGCAAGTTGGAACAGCGATGAACTGATGTTACCTTCCAAATTGAATCCACTCAGATCCAGTCGAGAAACATGGCCTGTGCGGAGATTACAACTGACTCCTCTCCACGTGCAGCAATTGAATCCGTGCCAGGAAGTTAGAGTGTTATACTCATCTACAACTGCTGCCTTGAAATCCAGGAGAAGATTTCTTTCAGGGAAGGGGCATGCAATTGCAGGGGAAGTGAAGCAGCATAATATTGTTATAATTGCAAACATAGCTTCCATTGTTTTGGAAACTAAAATACTTATTATCTTTACTTTGAAAGAAAAGAGATGATCAGAAATCATGGGAGACGAATGATGAATATATCTCTAACTGTGGTTAAATGTCGTTGTGTGAAGAGTGTCGCGTATGCAAAGAAAGAGTGTCACGTCAACACTGTGACATTTTTGTCATTTTCAATGGGTGGAAAAGTCATGTGAAGGTAAGGCACAACAAATTCGAGGGTCCAATTTGAATGTGATGGGTATCGTGTAAACCAAGAACATGGTGTGTCAATATGGAAAATTAACTATGTAAATTGTGACTATATATTTTTCATTCCAATTATTTCCAACATTGACTGACAATTTTTATTAGACTTAAATCCCGTGCATTTCTTTTTCGCAAATATTCGTATCGACCAGGAAAAGCTTTCACATAAAATTGAGATCGCTGGAAAACATAGACCAGATCATACGACTCACACAAAAATAGAACATACTTAAAAAATACAAGAATAATAAAGAAATCAGGGGCACAAACTAAATTTTTGGAGTTGAGATGTTTTCAGGGCAAGCATTTTTAAAAAAAAATCTATGTTGAATATCAAGCAATTTTTTTAATTGTGGTTTATTCATTAACTGTTTATCATTATAAAATTACATAGGTAATAGAGTTTTGATAAAAAACTAATTTTATTTTATGATTAAAAAATTAAATATGATTATATAGTAATTAAATTGAAATTACAATATATTTTTAAAAAAATCATACATAGAGTGGAAACATCGTTTTTGTCCAAACTCATCCAAGGATTGGCAAGAAAATTTCAAATTGCTTTCTTTTAATTTTTTCTTTAATTTTGCTAATGTTTATATTTATCCATATTGTAATAGAAAAGATTGTATATTCATGTCCTCTTCTTTTATGTTTTAGGCCTAATTTGATTAGGTTATCTTTTATGTATTGATTAGTATATGTCCTGACATAATTTTACATCGAATTTCAATGATTTTATCCTAATCTCATTTCATCTCCATGCATCTCAAAGGTATGAACATAATCAATAATCTCCACCATTAGTTGGCATGATTTTTTCATAGTCTGTGAAGAATTGATATTATTACTTTTGATTTTAACAATGGATATTTATAAATCGTCAATTTGATTTTAACTGAGTGTGACCCAAAATTTTCATTGAAAAAAAAAACACAATTAAAACCAAAAGTAATCATATCAAATCTCGACCATTCATCATCCTAGATTACACCCACAAATGCATAATTCATGTAGGTCACTTGCATACATGCATATTTGAACCTAACAGTTTAAAATTGGATTTGATAATTTCATTCCTTTTTTACCATTATTATTCAATTAAAGTCTAATTTATTCCACATTACAACCTAGGTTAGTGTTTGTAAGGACTAATTTCACTTCATTTAAATTATCATGAGATAATCAAAATAAAATTTACATGAAAATATAATAGAAAGATCATGTGACACCCTAGTAAGGGCATCATTAGCTTGCAACATCATTCTAGGTGTCCTACATACTTGCTTAATGTCTTTAATCCTTATTCATTGCCATTAATTTAGTCTACTTAATGCACTATCTAATAAGAACATAACCCTTTCTTACTAAGTTCCTAGAAATGGTGTCTATAAATACCACCCTACTTGATTCATGTGGTACTAAAGAAGATTATGCACTAGTGTTTTTTTATTTTGATGAATAATAGGTCGTGGCCAAATAATTGTATTAATAAAATGAAAATACATGAAAGTTTACAACCCAATTCAGTTTGGGAACTGGTAGGAAAGAATCGGGCGAAGAAAACCTCCAGTCTTGCCCAAGGAAAAATAATTCCTAGAAATAATCGGGTAATACAATAAATGGCCAAATGCCAATACATAAAATTATAATTGATAATTCCTATCGAGAGCACCATACTCATTCCATTGTTGATGGATGCATAATTTGACTACAATGGAGTCATATTCTGCTCATATTGAGATGGTTTTGTTTTGAGTAAGACATGACGAATACCGCCACCTGAATCCTACAGAGTCAGATTGCCAAAACATAAACCACATTCTTCCTGCACACTGTTAGGCTAGTTTGAATTGAGAATTACGAGCAACTGTAACCCAAAATTGATAAATTCCCATGTTTTGTCTTAATACCAACATTTCCATAGATTTCCACTGTGAGAACATACTCGAAGATTTCAAGACAAGATAGATCAATATACTCTCAAACCTTCCTGACAAAAACATACCGATGCATCGAAGATGAATCAAGGTAAGCAAGACCCAAAGCAAGATTTAGTTGCCAAATCTAAGTATCCATAGCATAACCCATTCTAGGGTCGTGATTGTCGTAGACAAATTTAGGACACCTAGCCACGAAAAATTAATAAAGGAAGAGAGAATCCCAGCCTACATCTACCTACAAGAACGAGGATATAGACATGTTTGAATTGGAAATTTAATTTAAATCATGGTTATAACCAACTCAGGTTAATTGTAGATTAATCATGATCTAATGATTGGGGGGTTAAATTTTAAATGTGTTTTCAATTAATTTTATTAGACATGTGACTTCATCGTTTCCTTACAGTAATATAGATGTGAATTCTTTATTTCTGGAAATCTTATTTGCAAGTGATTTATGCGTTTGACTGCTTTAAGAAAAGATTGCCTGTTTATGATCTTGTGTTATAGTAGATACAATCAATTTTAAATTTCATTGCAATTTTGGTGAGTTTTCATTTGTCTTATGACGTATACCCTCTTAGTTAGGTGTCGTTGTATAAACCCTGTGGATGTGAGCCATTGTGTGTTATGTTTCCAAATGGTCAATCCTGGGTTAGTGATGGTGAATCCTTCACCGGTTGTATGCCAGGATTAGATATGGCTGTCAGTTTCGCCATAGAGTTCTCGTAGAGAGACCTTTCCTATTAGTGTCCTAGGAGAGAGAGTGGCTTTTGAGCGGGGGCCGCACTCGAAATGGTTGGCAGGATAACCCCTCTAAAGTCAGTTAATAAGTGATAACCTAATAATTGATTAGGGGGGGGGTAGTTATTAATTTAATTAAGATATTGTACCCAGCACATGGTTGAGTGCTTGTATAGGCTCAAGGTGTTGTGGGAAGGCCTAGAATGGTAGACCTACCACCTTGTCTTCATTAAAGGTTGGTAGGGTCTGCATGATGCTTAGCTGGAGCTGGGGGTTCGGGAGAGGTTACCAGGATAACCCAGGATGGGGACTGGGACCTATGGAAACCTACCTAGGGTAACCATCTTAAGACATGTGATGACACTCTCTCTTTAGGGTCACTAGTGTCTTGTGAGTTGAGTCACTTGAGTTTTGTGGCATCATATGTACTATTGTTCTTGCCTTATTTCTTGCTTGAGGGTCTTCTGCTATCTCCTAGCATGGTGGGATGGTTCCATTATGGGATCACATGGTCGGGTGGTAGTGCCACTTCCCATCAGATATCTTGGTCCTTACCTTCTTGCGAGGATCGGCTTCGTTGGTGGTTCTTGATTCGTGAATCTTGTATTAGCTCATGTTCGAGATTATTGTACAGTTGTGACCATGTGGTCTTTGTATTATTAAACTTTGTAACCTTGGCATTGTAACCTATGTTCTTAATTTGTTCTATTGGAGCTATGTAATTTATGGAATGTTGTAATTTGAAGTTCAATGGAATGTATGTTATTTCAGTTATCTTTCATCTTATGTATAAATGAATCATTGGAAGTATATATGTTGTAACTCTTTAAACCTATCTATTTGAAATCAGTTATGAATTTGAGTTAATTAATCGTTATTATTTTTCCCTAATTTAGATGGATAATTGGATTAACATTGTGTTGTAGTTCGAAGTAATCTTCATTGGTAACCCTTTAGGATGTCATTATTAGACTTCCGCTTGTTTTATTATACGTGCAATGTTATAATTAATGCACTTAATCTTTTAAAAAAAAATATTTCACCCTTTAGTTGCCTTGTAGCGTTGTATTCCTTTAGGGTTTCTGGCATGGTATTACATTTGGTATCATAGCCCATGTTTCAACACTGGGTACTCTGGGATGTAGTGGGCTCATTCAGCTTGACCTTTTGTCTAGGTCTTAGTGTTTGAATTTCCCTTGCTTTATCCTTGTCGTAGATCTGAACCGTTTTCTCTTTTGCAGTATTGGTCATGGCTAGGAAAGCTAAGGGAGCTGGCCATGTTGGTGGCTGCAATAGAGGCAGAGGTGGGGGAGGGGGTCAAGGTTCAGACCGCCATAGTCCTTCGCCACCACCCGCCCATGTGAGTGTGGATCAGGAGTAGTCAGTTCACCAGGATGAGCATCCAGAAGAGCCAGTTCTCGAAAGGGAAGACCTAAGATAGATGTTTTAGGAGGTTCTAGCTAGGCTAGGCCCAAGGCCTAAGGGTGAGCAGCCCATCCATGCTCAAGTTGGGGAGTCGCATCAGCATGTTTTAGAGGAGACAGAGAGAGAGAGGTCTCCTAGAAGGACGGAGGTCCTAGTTGGCCATGACCCAGCTCCCATGGGTCACATCAGGGACTTGATGAGAACCAATCCTCCATTCTTTGATGGTCGAGGCACAGGTCTCGAGGCAGAGACTTGGTTGATCAGTTTGGATAGGTGCTTTGCTATGTTTCCTTATAGTAGCAACACCAGAGCGAGGTGTGCCATCATGTGTCTCGATGATTTCACTTCGATTTGGTTGAGGTTAGAGGAGGAGAAGATCGGTCTGAGTATCAACACCATTTCTTGGGAGATTTTCTTAGAGAGATTCAGGGCATGGTTTCTCTCACCGCAATGGAGCAAGACTCGGGCATATGATTTCTATGCTTTGCGGCAGTTTGGAATGTTAGTTGACTAGTTCAAGCATAGATTTTATGAGCTGCAATAGTATGCCAGAATTGGAAATGATGAGGCTATGCTCGTGTAGCATTTCTTGAGAGGTCTTAATGATCGTATCAGTGGACGAGTTAGAGTTTTTGAGCCAGCTTCAGTCGAGGTAGCCGTGGCGAAAGCCAGATTGGTTGAGCAGAACCTTAGTCGTGCGCATGGTGGATAGTCAAGGGTATAGATAGGGAGTGTTCCTTTCAATGGGAATAGAGCTCATGGGAACCAATCCTAGTCAGTTGCACCGTTTAGGACTCCTCAGGCACCCGCTAAGGGTGGATAGCAGTAGTAGCCGCCAAAATCGAAACAGACCCAGGGCCAATAGGGTGGCAACCCTCATCATATAAGGAACAGGAACTGGCAGAGGAGCAAACAAGGTTTTCTAGGATAGTCCTCTCAGAGTGCATCTCAGGCCCTTAGCAGGGGAAGATTTCAGCAGTCCAGTGGGCCAACTGAAGGTAGAGGGCCACGTAGAGGAGCTTGCTACTCTTGTGGGTAGTTCAGCCATATAGCCGCGCAGTGTCCTCGGCGTTCCCACCAGATGGGAAGTCAGAGGCCAGCTGCATCAGAGCCTATAGTAGGGGATGCTAGTAGATCCCACAGAGTGATTGCAGTGGTGGATGACCGCCAGGCTGAGCATCAGGGGATAGTTATTGAGGCCACAGGGGTGTTGTGTGGTATTCCTATCTCTATCCTTTTTTACTCCGGTGCTTCAGATTCTTTCATTTCTTCGTCCATTGTAGAGCGGTGTGGGCTTGCGTCTGCTAAGTAGGTGGATAGGTGACAAGTAGAGTTGGCTACCGAGGTGTGCATGTTCGTAGATGCCTTTGTTCCTAGTTGTGAGTTGGACCTAGGACCCTTTGTGACTTTTTTTGACCTTCGAGTCATTCCTTTGGGATCCTATGGAGTAGTGTTGGGGATGGATTGGTTATCATCTCACAGTGCTCGTGTGGACTATCATCAGAAGATAGTAGAGTGTTTAGATGACCATGGTAGGAAAGTGGGGATCGTTCGAGTTTAGAGATCGATATCCTTACGTATGATTTCCGCTATGCAACTTAAGTGGTGTATGCATAGAGGATGTCATCTTTTTGCAGTAACTCTTGAGGATATGGATGAGGGAGAGAGTCAAGAAATTGCTCTTGATGGTCATCCTATTCTTTGAGAGTTTGCTGATGTGTTTCCATCGGAGATTCCTGGTATGCCTCCGAAGTGTGACATAGACTTTCGCATTGACTTGGTTCCTAGTGCGGAACCTATTTTGAGAGCTCCATATCAGATGACTACTCAGGAGTTTAGTTAGCTGAAGTTGCAGATGGAGGAATTGTTGGCAAAGGGATTCATTCATCCTAGTGTCTCTTCTTAGGGTGCGCCTATTATCTTCGTTAAGAAGAAGGATGGTTCTCTTCGATTATGCATTGATTATCGACAGCTATATAAGGTAACCATCCAGAATCTATATCCATTGCCTCGTATAGATGATCTTTTCGATCAGGTGAAGGGAGCCAAGGTGTTCTCTAAGATTGATCTAAAATCTGGGTATCATCACTTGCGCATTCATGATGCAGACATTCATAAGATAGCATTTCGTACTCGTTATGGTCATTATGAGTTCACAGTAGTGCCATTTGGGTAGACAAATGCGCCTTCAGTTTTCATGTGCCTCATGAATGGGGTTTTTCACACCTACCTTGATCATTTTGTCCTTGTGTTCTTGGATGACATATTGATTTATTCTAGATCTATGGAAGAGCATGAGGGTCATGTACAACAAGTATTGTAGTGCTTGAGAGAGAATCAGCTTTATGCCAATTTGGCGAAGTGTGATTTCTTCCAGACTGAGGTGAACTATCTTGGTCATGTGGTTTCAGGCGAGGGTGTATCTGTGGATCCTTCAAAGATTCAAGCCATAGTGGATTGGCCAGCCCCGACCAATGTTTCAGAGGTTCAGAGTTTTATGGGTTTGGCCAGATACTACCGTCGCTTTGTTCAGGGTTTTTCTCGGATAGGTCACCTGATTACTTCTCTTCAGAGGAAAGGGAAGAAGTTTGTTTGGTCAGCGTAGTGTGAGTCAGCGTTTCATGCCTTGAAGGAACTCCTTGTCAGTGCTCCGATTTTGGCAGTCCCTAATCCATCCAAAGATTTTATGGTTTGCACAGATGCCTCTTTAGAAGGTATAGGTGCAATGCTTATGTAGGATGGACGTGTGGTTGCCTATGAGTCTCACAAACTCAAGGACCACGAGTTGAAATATCCACTTCATGATTTGGAATTGGCAGCTATAGTGCATGCGTTGGTTAGATGGTGACACTTTCTATTAGGGCGTTGGTTTGAGCTGCATAGTGATCACCGCAGTTTGCAGTAGATCTTCACACAACCAAACTTGAATGCCCGACAGTGAAGGTGGATGGAATTCCTCTATGAGTATTATTTTGAGGTTCGATATATTTAGGGGAAGGAGAATGTAGTGGTTGACGCTTTGAGTCATGGGCGGCATGAAGTTTCAGCAGTGTCCCTTGGAGTGGACTTGAGACAAAGAATTCTTGGAGTTCTTCCTTAGGATTCTTGGTATCAAGATGTTAGGGCCGTGATGGAGTCCGGAAGGCCTTTAGAGGGTAGATTTTCTGGTCATAGTCTTGAGGCGGATGGTCTTCTTTGTCATCTCGGCCAGATCTACGTACCTCCTTTGGAGGGTCTTTGCACTTTGGTCATGACTGAGGCCCATCGTGCACCTTATTCGACACATCCAGGTGTCAAGAAGATGCACGTAGATCTTAGATAGATTTATCATTAGGCTGGCATGAAACATGACATTGCTAATTTTGTGTTGAAGTGTTTGGAATGTCAGCAAGTGAAGGCAGAGCATCAGCACCCGGCAGGGCTTTTACAGCCTAATATAGTACCGGATTGGAAATGGGACATCATTTCCATGGATTTAATTGTTGAGTTGCCTGTCTCTTCACGTCGACATGATGCCATCATGGTCACTATTGACAGGTTGACCAAGGTTGCTCATTTTGTTCCTATTCGAGCTTCCTATACGGTAGCAGTGGTGGCTCAGCTGTTCTTGGAAGATGTGGTGAGATTTCATGGGATTCCAAGGTGGATCATTTCTGATAGAGATCCTATCTTTACCTCAGCATTGTGGACCTCACTTTAGCATGCTTTGGGAACTCAGTTGAACTTTAGTTCAGCCTATCATCCAGAGATAGATGGTCAGACTAAGCGTGTGAATTAGGTTTTAGAGGACATGCTTCGCATGTATGTTATGGACTAGCAGTCACGTTGGGAGGATTATATTTATCTAGTGGAGTTTGCTTATAACAATGGATATCATAGCTGCATAGGTATGTGTCCCTTTCAGGCATTGTATGGTCATCCTTGTCATACTCCTTTGAGTTGGGATCGGTTAGAGGATAGGGTGTTTATAGGACCAGATATTCTTCGAGAGATGGAGCAGCAGGTAGAGTGGATTCGTGAGCATTTAGTAGCTACATAGGATAGGCAGAAGAAGTATGCAGATGCTCATAGGGTAGATCATCAGTTTTCTATTGGCAACCGTGTTTTCTTGAGAGTGCGTCCGCGAAAGAGTATGATCCATTATGGAAAGGGTTCTAAGTTGGGACCTCATTTTGTTGGCCCTTTTGAGATCCTTGAGAGGATAGGACCTGTTACCTACCATCTTGCCTTGCCACTAAGTCTATCCCACATCCACGATGTCTTTCATGTTTCAGTTCTTCGACCTTACCACCTTGATGTGACTCATGTTCTTGATTGGATCACTCTGCAGGTCGAGGATGGGCAGCTTTCCATGGAGCTCGTGCGAATTCTTCAGCTTTGGGATTTGACCCTCAGAGGTCGCACCATCGACCAGGTAAGGGTCCTATGGGACCCAAATGATGAGACCTCGGTGACTTGGGAGGATGCAGCTAAGATGAGACAGCTCTATTCTTATCTATTTTAGGCTTCTAAGAGTAAGCCTAGTTTTGGGGAGGAGAATGTAGTACCCCTTCTCGATTGGACTTTTAGACTGATATTTTGTTGCAGTTTACTTTTCAGTTGACACATTACTGTTAAACACTTTCAAACGTATTTGATATTATTTCATGCTTTATCTGGATATGGGATGCATACTTTATTTACAATATTTCAGTACTTGTGATTGTAGCATTTATGGATTATTGCATTGTACTGACACTTTACTTTATCTATGCGATGTGTCATATATATGTTGCGTGTTTGCAAATGTATTGGATGCAAGGGGACGATTTTCCTTCACTCACTCTGGTGAGACAGGGAATGTCGCAATTCTCCTTCATCGGTGTGTGTGTTGTCTATTCTATATTTGTATACATGCATGTGTGATTCAATGATGCAGGATATTGTAGGTACAAGTACTGGGTAGGTACGAGGTATCATCTCCACCTGGCTTCACAGGTCTGAGCGTGCCTTATATGTCTGATGGGAGTGGAGGAGATAGTTGTTGACCCTAATTCTTACCCTCAGTCTACTCTTGTGAGTGTCGTCAGTCGATCGTTTGTTCTTTTTGTTCGGCCTTCGAGTCTTGTTTATGTGACTTCTTCAGAGTCTTCTTATGTTTCTTGTATTTTTCTCAGTTTGCATGCCATAGTGGGTGTGATTATTTAATTGAGTTTAAGTCATCATTTCATAGTTGGTATAAGTAATTTATGCATTAATATGCCCTTGCGTTATGAACTTAGCTTATTGAGTGAAGTTATTAGATTTAAATTATTAATTGCTTTATTTTGGAAAAGTAACTATATTTAAATCATATAGAAAAGTAAAATATATAAAGTTACTTCTGTTGCTTTTAGAGTTAAAGAAAAACAAAAATAGAGTTAAAATTATTGATTTTTCCTTTTGTTGAAAAATTTAATTAAATTTCTTGATTGAAGAAATGTATTTTCAAAAAAAAAGAAAAAGGAAGAAACTCCCATTTACTCTTGAAGGAAAATAGAAAAATTCAATTTGTTTATTTAAATGTTTTCATGAGAAAAATATTTCAACCTAAAAGCTTAGGTTAAGATATTTTTTCCCTATTTATCCTTGTAAATATTTTTGGAAGAGGATGCTTGTTTTGGAGGAGGAAAACTCTGGAAAGTTGTTTGGAAGGAAGATTTTGGTTTTGGTCTGGTAATCTGTTGAAGGATAGAAGATCACAAAATTTCTTCCAGGAAGCTCCACAGGTTGGATGGTTTCTACTTTGTTGTTTTAAAAATCTATACTTCTTTCCCTTCTTTTGGATGTTGTTAAAAGATTGATTAAATGAGTGTTGTGTTATGGATTTAGTTGCTATGAGGTTTATGGAAAAATCTCAATCCATTTTGTTATTAAAATGCAACTTCAAACTCTCCCAAATCAATTTCATGAAATGTTTTGGTTTAAAATCTATTTCTTCATGTTAGTTATGCAAAGAATTTGATTTCTTAACGATTGTAGCTTTTAATTTTTGTGATTTTGGGTAGAGTCATGCTGGCAAAATTTTGCCAAGAATTTCCCCTTGTGTCTTCATTTTTTTAAATAAAATTCCTTCCTGGTAGTTTCAAAAGTGGGGAAATTTTGAGTGTAAATTCTTTTCTTTCCATTCTTGTTTGGCAAAAAAAATCCAATTGGGGGATGGCAATCAATTTAGTTCCCAGCCAATTTGACTTTGGGAATAAATTTGTTTGTTTTGTGAAACTAATTGTTATCTCTGTTTTGTCTCAGAGATTTTGCTTGCTGGTAAAATTTCATTACCAGTGATAAAATTTGATATTTCAATTTTGTTCAATTTTTTATTAAAAAAATTAAATGATGTCGTTTAATTATACTCTGTTGTCTCAGAGTGTGTTTTAATTATACTCTGTTGATGTTTCCATGAATTGATTTTTATTTTTTTTTTAAATTAATTTAAAAAAAAAAAAATTAACAAAGTTTGGCAGGGGGAGACGGTGCCTACTACCATGAGGTAGCAGTGTTCCCATGCGGTAGCACCTGCTACTGTTTGGTAGCAATGCTAACGTAAGGTAGCGCTGGCTACCTTGCAGTAGTAGTAGGGCAGCCACCACACCAACATAAAACCTAGCGCCCCCCGATTTCCCCCAATTTCTTATTCGATTTTTTAATTTTTTTTTTTAAGTTTTAAATAAAAATTAATAATATAAATATTAATAAATATTATTTTGGCTTATTTGTTTTTATTTATATATTTTGGGAAAATAAAAAGCTTTGGCAAAATTTTTGGAAATTAATGTGTCTTTTTAAAATCAAATATTATATTTTTATATATGTTAATATAATATAATCATATAATAGTATATTCAATGAATATACATTTATATGGAAATTATATTATACTATTATATATATACATGTTTGAATTGGAAATTTAATTTAAATCATGGTTATAACCAACTCGGGTTAATTGTAGTTTAATCATGATCTAATGATTTGGGGGTTAAATTTGAAATGTGTTTTCAATTAATTTTATTAGACATGTGACTTCATCACTTCCTTACAGTAATATAGATGTGAATTCTTTATTTCTAGAAATCTTGTTTGCAAATGATTTATGCGTTTGACTGCTTTAAGAAAAGATTGCCTATTTAGGATCTCGTGTTATAGTAGATACAGTCAAGTTTAAATTTCGTTGCAATTCTGGTGAGTTTTCATTTGTCTTATGACATATACCCTCTTAGTCAGGTGTCGTTGTATAAACCCCGTGGATGTGAGCCATTGTGTGTTATGTTTCCAAATGGTCGATCTTGGGTTAGTGATGGTGAATCCTTCACCGGTTGTATGTCAGGATTAGATATGGCTGTCAGTTTCGCCATAGAGTTCTCGTAGAGAGACCTTTCCTATTAGTGTCCTAGGAGAGAGAGTGGCTTTCGAGTAGGGGCCGCACCTGAAATGGTTGGCAGGATAACCCCTCGAAAGTCAGTTAATAAGTGATAACCTAATAATTGATTAGGGGGTGGGTAGTTATTAATTTAATTAAGATATTGTACCCCGCACATGGTTGAGTGCTTTTATAGGCTCAAGGTGTTGTGGGAAGGCCTGGAATTGCAGACCTACCACCTTGTCTTCACAAAAGGTTGGTAGGGTCCGCATGATGCTTAGATGGAGCCGGGGGTTCAGGAGAGGTTACCAGGATAACCCAGGATGGGGACTGGGACCTATGGAGACCTACCTAGGGTAACCATCTTAAGCCATGTGATGACACTCTCTCTTTAGGGTCACTAGTGTCTTGTGAGTTGAGTCACTTGAGTTCTGTGGAGTCATGTGTACTATTGTTCTTGCCTTATTTATTGCTTGAGGGTCTTCTGCTATCTCCTATCACGGTGGGGTGGTTCCATTATGGGATCACATCAGATATCTTGGTCCTTACCTTCTTGCGAGGATATCTTGGTCCTTACCATCAGATATCTTGGTCCTTACGTTCTTGCGAGGATCAACTTCGCTGGTGGTTCTTGATTCGTGAATCTTGTATCAGCTCATGTTCAAGATTATTGTATAGTTGTGACCATGTGGTCATTGTATTATTAAACTTTGTAACCTTGGCATTGTAACCTATGTTCTTAATTCGTTCTATTGAAGCTATGTAATTTATGGAATGTTGTAATTTGAAGTTCAATGGAATGTATGTTATTTCAGTTATCTCTCATCTTATGTATAAATGAATCTTTGGAAGTATATATGTTGTAACTCTTTAAACCTATCTATTTGAAATTAGTTATGAATTTGAGTTAATTAATTGTTATTATTTTTCCCTAATTTAGATGGATAATTGGATTAACATTGTGTTGTAGTTCGAAGTAATCTTCGTTGGTAACACTTTAGGATGTCATTGTTAGACTTCTGCTTGTGTTATTATATGTGCAACATTATAATTAATGCACTTAATCTTTTAAAAAAAAATTATTTCACCCTTTAGTTGCCTTGTAGCATTGTATTCATTTAGGGTTTCTGGTGGGGCATTACACATATATATAAAAGAGCTTGCAATCATAATGATATAGATGATCAATTTTTACTTCAGATTTATATATAAAAGGTTTATACACTGAGATGCACCCATATCAACAATGCAATGACCTTACACAATACAACAAGCAAGCAATAAATAAGAGATTTGAACCAGAGCAACCAAAGAAAGGATCAATGTTATTGGAATCAGTAAGGTAAAAATTAAGAAAGCATTCTGAGTTGTAGTCAAGGTCACAGTCAGAGTATCTTCTGTTAATAAACTATTCACAGAGCAATCATCTTCATTGGAAAAGGCACAAGGTCATATCACATACAAAAAAGAGAAAAATCTATTAGATTGAGTTGCTTATGTGCAAGAACAAGTTAAAATAGTCAAAAGAGTAGTGTTCATTTTGCCATGACAGTCATTACCAACATATTGTCCAATATAATAAGGAGCAGACCCAGCCAATGAGAGTGTCATAGCAACTCTACATAATGGTTTTAATAGTCAATATACAAAAATTAATGTCACAACGGCACTAACCAGTAGGACCTTTCACAACCAACTTTGAGGTACAAATGGTGATCATTAGATACAGACCAGATTATCAACTACAAGAACAATGAACTATACATTTACAGTTGTAAAAGAAAGTCTTGAAATGATCTAAAAAGATGATATCATTTCATATTCAAAGGGGCAGCCATTATCTTTAAGCCACAACACAAAGATAGTGATCATTATCAGCTCCAGACATCTTCAAAATAATCATATAATGTGAGCTTAGGGCCACCAATACCAGCCAGCATAAGAGAAGCCAAAGAATTAGAGATAAGAAGATACAGTTTCAGCTAAAGAAGGCACTTAACTCGATAACCAATGCTTGCACTACTGAGACAAATGAAATGAAAAAACCTTATTTCTTGGTCATCATCAATACAATAGTTACTGAGGTAATACATCATGGTAGAGTAGAGTTTAAAAAATAATCAGAGCGAAGGATGGCATGATAACAGGGGTTTATTAAAATCACAGAGCAATCACTGTCAAGAAATCATCAAAGCCAACATAAGGCACATCATGACATTATGTATACACAGAGGACAATAAAACCCTACACAAGCAAATACATAGAAAATAACAGGACAACTACACTTTTTCTTTCAAAGAAAGCGACTAAAAATAAAATATCTCATATCATGCACTGCGCTCTGAAATCATGCAAAGAATGCTCAATGTTGGAGTCTCAGTAGCAACCACAATCCAATTGAAGCCCTAGTTTCCATTTCCATAGCAGTGCATGGTGGCAGAACTCACACCACAAATTGCAAAGTAAAATAATGCCATGTTTTTAGGGTTTTCCTATTTCTATTCACATGCCCTAATTTTTTTTTTTAGAAAAAGGAAAATCACTCATACAAACAATTTTGTGGCCAAGAATTAATTGAAGAAGCTTAAATTTAAAAATATTTATATGAGAATATTAAAATAGCTTTTATGAAGACAATTAATAAATAAAAGTTGTTTTAATATATTTCCATAATTTAATTGCTTATTTTAATATAATATTATATAATATTATTATAATAATTATCTCAGTTATTACATAGTATCACTTATATTATATAGTTTCACTTACATTTTAATATAATATTATTATAATAATTATCTCAGTTATTATAATTAATTTAGATTAAAAATATTAAGAGAAAAGAATAAAGTTGCCTGCAGACTTTGCAACAAAAGAGGATATTTTTATCTAAGCTTCTTGATATTAGTTTGTGCATCCAATTTCAAAGGGGGCGGGACAGTTTTGTGGCTATATTTAGCCGAATTCATGCAGATTGATAGTGGCAATTCTACTTTTAGAGAGAGTTTTCTTTTTTCAGGGAGCTATATTTGGCAATATACGTCATGCAGCTTTCCGAGGGGAGTATTTTCTTTTTCAATTCTATATTTGGCACAACAACGCATGCAGGTTCTTCAAATAGGGGTGTGCTTTTATAGAGCTATTTTGGGCAGTGTGGCAGTTCTTTTTTCAGTAGAGGAGTTACTTTTCCATGCAGCATCAGTTAGATGCTTAGTTTGAGCATTCAAGCCTATTTTTGGCAGGATTATACATGAGTTTTTTAGGGTATTTTGGACAAATTTGCCAAAGACTTTTTCTCATACAAATTTTTCTATTAGGGTTTTTGAAGTAGATTTTTCTATTAGGATTTTTTTTGTGTGTTTATTTTATTTTACTATTTATCTATTTTACTCTTTTTTAATTTCTTCTTGCTTAAATTTTCTTTATTGTCTCATTGGTTATCTTTTTACTCTCTTTAGTATATTTTGTATTTTATTTGTATGTTATTTTATTATTTGATTTCTTCATTTTTGTACTATTGTACTAAGTATTCTATACAAGCCTTTAAAATACTCAAGTTTTTTTTTTTGATTTTTTTTTTTTTGCTTTTCTTGTGTTAGTTTTTAGGTTCCCTCTTCTTGTTTAATTTTTTTCAATTGTTTTCTATTCTTTTTATCTATTTTCATTCTTATTTTAACTATTCTCTTATTTTATATTTTTATATTAAGCTACCACTTTTCATTTATTTGTTCATTTACCAATTTTATTATA
This sequence comes from Cryptomeria japonica, assembly GCF_030272615.1. NCBI lineage: Eukaryota > Viridiplantae > Streptophyta > Pinopsida > Cupressales > Cupressaceae > Cryptomeria > Cryptomeria japonica. The sequence goes on from NC_081412.1 coordinate 634,807,938, forward strand.
TTGTATGTTCTATTTTTAATATTTTTTTCTATTCTTGTATTTATTTTACTAGATTATAAAATTATTGTAATTTTTTCATTTTTCTTTTTTATTTCTTGTTTTATGAGTTTTCTTTTTCTTTTTATTTATATACTATGCTCTAGCTATATTGTAATCATTGTTTGTGTTTTGTATCTTAATTTTTCATTTTTATTCACTTACATTGTATCATTTATTTATTTATTGTTCTCTTTAATATTTTCCATTCCTATATGTTTTATTATTTTCTTTTGTTGTAGCATTTAAATTCAATTAGAATATTTTGAATTTATATTTGATTTCTATTTTTTCTTATATATTATTTATGATTTTAAATTTTATGTGTTCCTGGTTTCTTGTGCCACCCATACCCTCTCTCTACCCCCAGCCCCCCTCTCTTCTTTTTAATCTTTGGGTCTACAACAATGTTCATTTCTTCTCCTCTAACATTCCTCATCCTAATGATGGATCATGTAGTGTGATTTGAAACTTTAATGCAAAAAAACTATCACATAATCAAACCCAAAAAAAAGAATAAAAATTCTATGAGCTTCATGCAACATTTGTAATTATTGTTCTTAATGAACACACAACATGCTTTATATTTTAATACTTATTATCACACGGCACTTCAAAAATGTTTTTGGAGCCATTACATAATTGGTCATGTATTTTCATATTGAGAAACTAGAATTCTAAGCATCAAAAGATGAAGTCTTACACATGGAAGCCTAACAATTTAAATTTCCATAATGATCTTTTTCTTCATCAGCATGTACATAATATATATAAATGTACACCTATACCATAATAAAATAATTGTGATCATGTACTTAGACATAGATAAATATAGGAAATATAGGATGAAATACAAACATTTATCTTCTTTGAGAGTATACAATGAACACAACATGTAGATTAATAAAATAGTTTATTGTATTTTTTAAGTTCTCCTTAATATAAAAAATTGTCTCTAGATTGCTTCCACATTCATATGTCACATTTACATTCTTTTTTAGATTATTATCTCTTGGACCACCTAAGATCTAGATCATTTGTCACGAACCCTATTTTTCCACAATTATTTAATTAAGAAAATAATGTTTATTTTACGCAAATGAAATGAAAATGGAATTGTTAATGAAATAAGATAGGAGATTGGATGCACTGAAATGATATATATACAACTGAATGATCAGTAATAATTTTTATTGTAAAATTGTGATCATCATTGCTAATGAGCAATTGAGTGCAAGTGAATGCAGGAACAAGAGAACGCGAATGAAGGCGAGAACATGGTTCAGGTAGAGTTGTCTTAGCTCATGGACTTGGCTAGAATAGATGGAATATCTCACACACCACAGTAGAAAAGTTATGTATATACAATTATGATATCATTGATGCATGATTTTGAAATAAGAATGAAATTTTATGAGTAAGTGTCAATTGTTAAATTTATTTCGTGTATGAGGGTGAAAAGTAGTTAAATATTTTGAATAAGAGTTAGTGATTTAACAATTTAACATTATTTATAAAGGATGATTTAATCTCCCTTGTATAAGAGAATGTACTTTTATTAGATAAACATGACTATTCAAAGTAATGTATTTATGAACATACATTTGCAAAATTAAGATTATATATATGATTTCTAATAAATATTTTTACGTTATACTTTCTTTAATATAAACATGTAATATATAAAATTAGTCATTTATTATATATATTTATATATATATAATATTATAAAAGGTGGTGAGTCGAAATCTCAGGATAGTAAGGAACCGATGAACGGTGGTCGACCTAGCACGATAACTCACGGTAAATCGGTAGACTTGGGTTGGTAGGTCGATACCCATCGACATAGTCAAACATGGCAGAGATGTGGCAAAGATGGCAATGAACCTGCACTTGACAACCACTAAAGTGCTTGAGACCACTCACTTTACCTTTTACATCCACATAATATCATTTCTAGTATATAATATAGACTTATACCATAGGCTCTCATCCATGATCAAATATCCCACTTCTAGGTATTTATATTCTCGACTAGGTTATCACCTTAACCTATTTAATGTACCTTAATCTACATTCATATCATAATATCCATTGTCACTTACATTATAACATGCATCCATTGCCATATGTTTCAACCATCATCTATATCCATCATATACCTGTAGTGTCATAAAATTGTGGTCCTAGAAATTTTTGACTGTAATAAGGTCCTCACGCATGTGAACTTGAATCCTCTAGCCTGATCGGAGACCAGAGATTACTTGGCTTGTGAAAACAATTTCTTTCTTGGTCTCCGCATAACTCTGTCTGCACTCTTCCCTAAAGAAAGGGTTTGGACAGGGGCGTGACTCACCTATCCCCCCTAGGACAAGAGCGTGGTGCCCTTTTCCTCCCAAGATAGGGGTGTGGTGCCCTTGCCCCTGCCCTATTTTGGGGTAGGACCTTCCTAGAGCATGCATTGTGGGTTGTGCTATGAGTGGAAAAACTCTCCCGATGTCGGCCTGTGATGAAATTCAAACCTACCAACATGTATTTAATGGGAATTCTTCCTCTCATTTGCATAAGGTGGGATGAGTGGGAAATTCACAAGTGATCAAGAATTCAAGCATTCAAGAATTCTTTTCCAGCATTGAGCATTCTCAAGTCTCCCTTCAAGGCTAGGTGTTACATTCAATTCAAGGATTCAACCATTGAAGAGGAGACTGATTTCAACATTCAATTCCACACAAGAATTTCTATCAGAATTGCTACTACAAGCTCCCTTGAGGTGATTTACAATTCAGTCTTTCATGTACATCTACTTGCAAGTACTTTCTTTCATTACTTGGTTAATTCCAAAACCCCCAATCCCATCCCATTTTCCTCTCTTTTCTGTGTGTAGGTTGCAGGTGTCTAGCTGTACTTTTGGATTCAGGATCCATTTGTTGAGGTGGACAAACCCTTTTCATTTCATGGATTTTTCGGAAGACAGTGTACATTCCCGCCATGGTCCGAGCAAATTTTCCTCAAATTCATAGGGTGACTTCATCTCGACATTTTAAGTTGCCAAATCCAGGTGCACAACTTCATCCCATATCCTGATCTCAAGTTATAATCGATTCTTTGTCACTTTTGCACTACATAACTCTATCACTTCCTTTCCATTTCAAAAAAGGAAGAGGGGATCAACTTAACATTCCCTAATTCATTCAGAATTCAATCTACCATCTTATGTGGATAGATTGAATCTAGTGAATTATCATCTCCTTCTTTCGAATGTAATGGTGAAAATTGTTTTAAGGATAATCAATAGTGAAACTCTCATCTCTCTTTGAGGGAAAGGGTAGTCTTCCCCTTGATCTATCATTCACCATTTTCCCACCATTACGTTTTGATGAACCCGACGTCTTGCATACTTTCTTTTGAACAATATCGCATATTTTTCATATACAAGTTTTAACTTTCTCTAACCTTTGTGATTAATTTGTTAAAAACCCTAGTTTTTAAAATTAAAATTGAACCTATGATTTGTACAAATTGTTTGTGATTATCTTAGATCTGAAAATTGTCTTGATTGTCAAATTCAATTTCCTCGTTGCCTTTTTCAAATTACAATTAAAATTTACAAAATTAAGAGGTTATTTGCTAAAACCCTAATTTTCAAAAATCATATTGAACTTTCACAAAAATTGGATTTAAACTTAATTTTCAGATTTCTAATTATTCTCAGATTTGTCTTCAATCCTACAATTCAAATTTTCAATTTTCTCCCCTTTTCCCAAAATTCAAATTTCAAAATTAAGTGGTTAGGCCATCAAACCCTAATTTTAAAAATTAGTTGAATTTTGTGTGAATTTAAAATTAATTTCAATTACATTCAGATTTATAAACATTTTCCAAGGTATCCCTATCCATTAGGATTGACCCTTTTCAAAATTGCACTTCAATTCCTCATTTTCTTCAAAATCCTAATGGGGTCCTATTTTCACATTTGTGACTTCATTTCACCCATGTAGAGATCATAAAATTTGCCAATTTTGGGGGGTTGGCTTTAAAATACTCCAATATCCATCCCTAAAAATTTCATAAAAAGTTGGTCGGACCAGGTGCGTTCTCGCCACGGTCCTCGACTTTTTTCCCGAAATCTCGGGACACTGTTATGACTCTATTTAATAGCCTAAATCCGAAAGATTGGCTGATTTTATCAATTTTTGATCCTTCTAGAATCGGAAATACCTTTAAAATTCAACATTTCAACTTTCAAGAATTTTTTAAAATTAAGAAGTTAATTATTGTCTACCCTGATTTTAAAAATTCTAATTTTAAGATTAAGTGGTATTCCCTTGGCCCTAATTTTAAAAAATCTCCAATTTCCTTTCAATTTTGGAAATTGTGTCATCATGTGCCCCCAACAAAGTTCAAATTGTGTAATCATTATCTTCTTGAATTTTGCATTACTCAGTTTTGTAAGCTTTGTTCTACAATTCAAAATTCAAACTTTCCCTCTAGTGCATGAGTTTTACCACTATAAGTCCTACCTATCCTATTCCTCTTAGATGAAGCATTAGAATTAAGGCTTCCCAAGGTTTAATTACTGAGGAGATGGAGCCTAATTTGAGTGACTTCTTTAATGAGGATCATGCTAATTCTTCTCATCCTAATCATGTGCCTATTAATGGATCTCATGATGAAGAAAAAGTCTTAACTAGGGCTTCTTTAGATCAACTTTCTATATTGGACAATCAATTTCACAACTTTCAACAATGGATGTCCCAAGATTACCCTAATAGTGAATCTCTTCCATAAATTGAAGGTCTTAAACGCATGCTTCAAATTGATAAGAATAGAATTTATATAATGCATGGCATTGTACATATTGTTGATTCTAATGTCATGCCTATCAAGAGTTGTGCTGAAACCCTAGGTTATTCACAACCTTCAACACAAGTCAATTTCTCTATTCCTTTGACTAATCTTATGACTAGTATTCCTACTTTTACATCCAACATCATGGCTACTTCAACTCAAAATGTCATTCCTACAACTATAGGTCATGGGACAATCTCTCTTTTTCATTTAATCCTCCATCATTACCTATGTCTTCCATGAGTGTTCCTATTATTCCTCAATCAATCAGTGTGACATAAGGGGGAAATTTCTTCAACAATTTTATTTCTCCTTTAAGTGTGCCTTTTCCTACACAATCATCACTAATGCCTACTTATCATAATGACCCACCACCTTATTCATAGCCCATGCCTTCTTTCAATAACATCACACCACCTTCTCAATCACTTATGTCTAATATTAATTCTTCTACTGAGATGACACTTAAGAATCTTGCTCAAATTGTGTCTTCCTTACAACAACAAATTTCTTTTATGATTCAATCCAAGTTTAGTGTGCCCACCTTTGATGTTGCGAGCCAACTTTCTCTTGATATTGAGATCCCTCAATTGGAACTCTATAATGGAAAAGGTGATCCTCTAACGCATCTCAAAACATTTCAAACCTTGTGTATTGATTTTTCTTATGATCAATGATTGCTTGCAAAACTGTTTACAAGAACACTAAGAGATAAGGCTTTACAATGGTATTTCTCTTTGCCTCCTTATTCTATCACTTCTTTTCAACAATTGGCAAATGCTTTCATCCAGCAATTTTAAAACAACATTGGTCCTAAAATCACTTTGACTAATTTAATGCATTGTAAACAAGGTGTTAAAGAAAAAGTTTGATTTCATTGGTAGATATAAGAATTTGTGTGCTCAAATTTCTTTTCATGTACCTGATAATGATATTCAAAGAATTTTTATTTCTAATTGACAAAAAGATATCAGGGAAAAGCTTATTTTATCTGAGTCTACTTCATTTCCGCAGTTGCGCTCAACACTCCACAATTATCAACTAGTTGTGAGTGAAATGGAGCAATCCACTCCTATGGCTTTGAGTGATAAGGGGGAGAGTGCTCAGCAACTGTTTGCGAAGTTCAAACCAACAAAAATCTTCATCGAATTCAATGATCCAAACAACAACAACCATGTGAATCCAGCAACAGGTGTGCCTTCTATTCCTAAATTTTTCCAAAGAGAAAGACCGTTTACTCCTTTGAATGAATCTTTAGATAGTAATATGTCTCATTTGTTGCATATAAATGTTATCAAACTTCCCCCTATAAAACAAATTGATCCTTCCAAACTTGCATCTCCTTATTTTGATAACAATTCCTTTTGTCAATTTCATCGTCAACCTGGTCATGATACTGAGAAATGTTTTGCATTGAAAAAGAAGGTTCAAGACTTGATTGATAATAATACTATATTTGTGGTAGGTGTGAATGATAAAGGGAATAAATCAATTTCTCCTCCTAATCGAAATCTTAAGATTTTCACTGATCCCTTGCCATCTCATACCTCTAACATTATTGATATTGTGCCTAATTCTCTCACTTCTGAGGAATTCACTTGTACGGCTCCAAACTTGGTTAATATGGTAGTAACATAAGATTTTCCTAAGGATCCATGTATTACATTTGACCCTAGCAAGACCATTAGAGAACTGGATGGTCCTTTATACATAGTTGCGAAGGTTAAGGATATCCCTTGCCATGGGGCCCTGCTTGATCCCTCTTGCATGGTTAATGTCATAACTGAAGAGTATCTTTTTACTTTATGATTGCATAAGCCTATATATGATGCTTCTAATTTTGTGGTGAAGTTATTTGATGGCTTCTCTTGTCCTACCATTGGTTCTATCACTATTCCTGTTGCAGTTCATGCTAGATCCATGGATGTTGACTTTGTTATCATACCTTCTTCTAAGAAATTCTGTGTGAACTTGGGCTATCCTTGGCTATCTTCCATGAAGGCTATTTCTTCTCCAATACACAAGTTTGTTAAATTCCCTCACAATGGAGAAATAATAACCATGAACCATATCTTATTTCGTCCATCCGAAAGAAGCACTGGTATTCCTATTGATCTCTTTTGGCCTAAACAATTTCAATCTCTTCCATCAAGGAGTGGTTCTCTTTTTCAATCTTATCAAAACTGGAAGAACGATATGATCTTATCCTTAAGTCAACCTAGATTGCCAACACTTGACATTCCTATTATTCTTCAAGAAGAGGTTCTTCCCCTCTCAAATAGAACTAATCTCCCTCCTAAGGAAAATTGTCCACCTACTCCTATGAATGTGACTTTACCTTCTCTTAAGGAGAACAAAAATATTCCTCCTAAAGTTAGACCTATACCTCCTCCTCATGTTGGATCTGGTCTCCTTCCTACACCTAATATTTCTCCTTCCTATAGTGCAGTTACATCTCCTTCCTCTTATCGAGAGAAGAGGCCTACTTCAACTATTGTTCAACCAAAAAGATCTCAAGCTAAACCTTCGACTATCAAGGAGGGAAACATTCCTACTTCTTCAAATGTTCCTCCTCCTTCTCAAACTTCAACTAAGACTCGACGAAATCATTATGCAAGAGAACGCATGACAAATACGTCGTGTTCAAGCTCATGAAGCTATCCCTCAAAATACTCTGTCTCCTTAGACTCTAACAGTTGACATGATTCCCTTTTCTCCTAAGAAAGATGTTCAACCAACATCTCCAAATCATAAGTTGCATAAAACATGTGATGGTTTTACTCCTAATCTTGTTCTTGCTCCTCTTTCTTTAAACTTTGATGAAGAAATGGGTGAAAATTTTATTCATAATGGCAATACAACTCCTAATGCTTCTGATAGTGACTATGAGTATGTTGATGTGGACAAACATTTATCGAATGAGTTTTCACAAACCCTAATCCTAGCTCCTAGAATCGAACAAAGTGGCTTCCAACATGAGCATAGTCCTTGTTTGGATCTTGTGATAGCTCCATTTGATGTGCTCGATGTCACTTCTCTGGCACGTTGCTCGCCTTCCCAAAATAGTGATGAGAAAGATCGAGAGGCGGATGTTGTTCTATATTAGCGATATTAGCACTGTAGATCTCTCTCTCTCCTCTCTTTTTTTTTTTTGTGACCATTCTTCTATTGTGTACCCCTGTTATTCTATTGTTCCCTTAATGTCTACTTGGGCATGATATAAAGCATTGAGATCTTCTCTTGGTCTCTTTCATGTTGACTCAAAAGACATCCTCTCTTCCTTTTCTTCTAAGGTAGTGTCATACTTTGAGGAATGAAGATTATTATATGCACATACAAGTATGATATACATGAGTTATTATACAACATACTAACCCCAAGAAAAGCAATACTACCTTGTATTTTCTCTTCATTATCCTTGGTTTTATACCTCAATTGGGAGCTAAATCCTTGCGATAATGTTCTCCCTCTTTTCTATCTCTTAGGTGTATCCTACGTTAAAGCAATCACTCCCAATAAGGTGCGTGTGATCGCTTTAACGTGGGGGCATACACTCTGCTCATACTTTCCTTCTTGTGATACTTAGAATTACTTAGTGACCCTTGTTTTGCTTTGTGATCTTTAGTATCCTTTCTTTCATGACTCATAGAAGATAAAAGGCATAGAATTTTATCAAAATTAAATTAAAAACTGAAAGAATACTATAACTAGTATGATTTTGTTGTGTAATAATATTCAATAATAAAATTTTAGAGATTTTATCTCAATAGGTAAGAAATTATATATTCACAAGGAAGTTATTCAAGAGAACGATTGTATTGTTTAGCGATGGTGAAATATATTTAAAATAATGATAAAATTTTGGAGCCACTAAATTTTGAAAAGTAACTAGTTCTTTAATCGCCACAGAAAATTGTAAGTTATCAATTACAAAATTATATTATACGTGTATATTTAGAATGTCACTCTTCAAAATATCTATAATATAAATGAATATATATTAAAATCAATATAAATTAAAATTATCCTAAAAATATAATAAAAAATATGAAAAACTAATGTCTTATTAATACTATCCCTCACACTGGTTGGCTGAAGCTGAATATCGTCGGATCTTCTCGTGGTAACCAGGGTCAAGCAGCAGGGGGCAAAGTGATTAGAGACTCACGTGGCAACCTCATCCTTTCTTGTGTGGAAAATTTTGGTGCTCAAGCTTTGAGACTGGCTGAAGTGGCAACGATCTATCATGGGTTAATTGTAGCAAGGGAAAAGGAGCTTCGATGCATCATTATTGAAGGCGATTCTTGCAATACAAGAATGATGCTTAAACGTGTGGCTAAACCAAGCTATAAATCTAACTCGCTATTATCAAGTTTCATGCTCTCCATCCTACTCTCAGAGATGTCAGGTTCTACCATGTGTTGTGGGAAGAGAACTATCTAGGGGACAAGTTTAGGCATGTATGTTAATGATTTTGAAATTTGGATTCACTTTTACGAAATCCTGATAGAGGCTTGTGGCATGATTTTGAAGGGCTTGTTTATTAATGATGAATGATCCCAGCCTTTTTAGTACTTTTCTTTCTTTCGTTTTCCATTCCTTACTAGCTAACGCAGCGAGATTTAAATTTTGTTGGTACCACTTACCACTATATTCTCTAGGCTTGTCGCTTTCTCAACCTAGTTTTCTTTTCTACGGATATGGGTGGTGATTTGATTTAGATCGAACCCAAAAAATTCTCTAAATTTAAGATTAATCAAGATCTTTGGAATAAGGTGATTAAGGAAATCTAGATACTTATGCGGAGGGGATGACCAACCATGATATTTAGCTATCTACAACATTTGTTCATGTCTAGGATAATGGTACTATTAAGATTGGCAGTGTCACCTTTATGGTTTCAATGGAGACCGTAGCAAAGGTGATTGGGCTATCCCTCGATGGAGTTTCATTTCCCAAAAAGAAAAAAGGGAATCATAAAGAGGACTTTGATCGTTTCTTTAAACCTAGGGAAAGGGTTTCCAAGCTTCAAAGTGGTTATATTAGAGAAGAACTAACAGATATTTGGAAGGAGTAAGCTATATTGTTTATGAAGTACTTCACCTTAGAAGAAAGGAAAGTAGGCTCCATCTGTAGAAATTCCCCATGTTAAATCATCTCTATCATGGGGTAAGATTGAGTTTTTCCTTCTAGGTTATATCATCTTTTTCTCAGTCCGTTTCTAAAGCCATTATTAAAGATTAACCCCCACTCCATTAGGGCTTCATTTATAGATTGTATAATTTCTAACCAACTTTATCCCCCTCTGGTGGGGTCCCTTCTATTGAGATTGGGTTCACCTATGATGCCAATTTATATGTAGATCTTATTGTTACTCCCTCTAATTCAAGGTAGTGTCTCATTTGGGTTCTAAAATGGCCAATAGGAAAATACTTGCTAGAATGGCCAAATTTAAGACCATTTTCACCACCAAAAAGGATCAGGATGTCCATGCTCAACCTCAGATGCAACAAAATATAGATATTGTTGAATATTTTGGCTCTGAGCCTCTTTCATTGTATGATTCATACTCCTCAGGCACCATGTCGTTTGATTGGTTCCCTGCTAAAATTGGTGCTAACACTAGCCCTTCCCCCATAACCCCTCCCTCCTCTACTAATACTAAACCACCGAGCTCTATCTTGGTTCTAACTAACATTGTGAAGGACCTACATGAGGATATAAAAAGACGAGACAACCTATTAAAATGGCTCTTTGCAAACATGAATGTGGTCATTAAAAGATCAACCAACTGGATTCAGTGGCTAAGGCAAAGGCCAGGGCTAACACTTGGGTGGACAACTTGGATGAGGGCATAGTTTGGAGAATTGTCAATGATCTTGTTGGCATATTGGGGCTAGTGGGTAGAAAGATTGATGATACAGACTCCAAGATCAAGATGCCAGGGACCAAACTTGAGCTGGGCCAAGAGGTCAAGAAAACCTAGGAGGCCCTTAAAATAAAATTGGGGAGGTAAACCTTTCTTGTAAGAACATGGATAGTAATCATAATGCCTCCCTATAGGCTATCCAGGGTGAGATGGAAAGGAAAAGGGAAAACAAAAGAAAACACATCGAGTCCCTAGCCACAGTCTTTGGCCCCATGTCATCTCTAGTGAAATCCACCCCTGACTTCATGTTGGTCTCCCCTAGCTCTAAGATTGGGTCAAGTAAAAAAGTTTTTTTTTTTTTATAAAGTGCTTAGTTTGTGCCAAGTTGGCAAGAAGGCTACCCCCATATAGTAGACCATCTCTTTGTGTCTATGTTGGGTGGTTTTTCTATGTTTTTTCATTATTTCAATTCTTCTTTTTTTGTTATTCTTTTAGTGTATTTGTTGGATCTCTATTCACCCTACCTGTTTTTTCTTATTTTTTGGGTGGGGGAATTTTTTATTGGTTGCACATCCCTCGTGTGCTCTTGGTGTCTCTTTGCGGATAGGTAATGGTATGAGCCTATCTCACTTTTATTAATGAAAATAATATAATTATCATGCATATACAAACAAAATAAAAGTGTGGAGCACAATGTTGAACAATGAAGGGAACCTATGAGGAGAAACGCTAGAGTTTCTTCTTATGTAAGAGTTAGGGAAATACTAGGGTGGCCTTATTAAGAGTGATAAGGTTTGTTTTGAGTTTGTTTTTTGGGGATTATTGCCTATTCGGGATGTTACTTTATTTGTTGTTGATGGTATTTAGGTGGATGAGGAGGCTCTCTAGAGTGAATAAGATGATGAGCTACTGTTAGATATACTCAATTAAGCCAAGTATCAAAATACCCACTTTGTCAAGTATTAAAATTTCCTCTATGTCCTTGCACCTACTTTTTTCATGTTCTTTCCCCCTCTTATGATTTTGTTTTTACCTCTTCATGGGTTAGATTTGGTTGAGGAGTCTTGTGTTGAGGTAGTCATTGGGGGCTAGAAGGGCTCTACTTTACAGACTTTTTTTTGAGGTTGTGGATGATGACATTGATCCTCCTTAGATGCCTATTTATTAATGCAAGTTAGATGTTGGGTCCTCTTCTCATTTAACTAAGGTTATTTATATTGTAGAGTTATTTTTGGTGTTGTCCCCTATTTTTGGGTACAGAAGGGTTTTTTTTCCTCTACCTAGTATTGGTTTGGGTTTCACCAAATTATTTCCTTCACCTATGAAGGCCCTCAATTATTAGAGTGTCTTCTCCTTCCAATACCACTGAATGTAATTTCTGAAGGATCTCTTCTTTGGATTCTTTTCACTCTACTCTTTATTAGATCCTTGGGCTTGCAAAACTTCTTCTAGGTTGCAGTCTTCACTCATTGGGAGGTTTCTTGGTCACAAGCCAAACATTGATTCTATCTATAGGAGCCCATTTAATAGATGGAATGGTTCAGACAGAATGTGTAATCTTTGTTGAACATATTTCTCATATTCTCCTTCAAATTATATGAGGGATTCTCTTGTGTTCTTTAGGGTGGTTCTTGGTTTTTTGGTAAGAATTCTCTTCACCTTCAAAGATGGTCTATTGATTTTAATGTTAGTAAATTTAATTTGATCAATATATGAGTTAAATTTTCATAACTCCCATTGGAATTCTAGAATTAACGTATCATCCAACGAGTTGGTGATGCAATTGGCCAATTCATTTATATTAATGATATCACAAAATCTAGAAGTTGTTTTCTTTTTACTATAATGTGTTTGTGTTGACATTGATTCAAAGTTACTCAACAAAGTTACATTGATCTATATATTGGTTTTTGGAAGTAGGGACTCTTTTGTCAAACCCCTCATAAGTTCCACTTCCATAGTGATGGGATTTCCTCTTGGTTTTGTCAAGAAGATTTTGATTCTATGCTCTTTTGAGAGCATCAAGAATAAGGGTTTTCCTCTACCTCATATAAAAGAGAATTAATACAATTCTTATCCTTGACATAATTATGGATGAAAATAGTATTTTGACTATCCTCCTAAAGCCAAGTGATGCAATATTTTTGTTTCCAAAAAACATCTTCACAAAGATCAAATTCATGAAGTCATTTCAATAAAGAAGACTCCTTTCGAAGGTGATCCATGGTCATACCATAATCTGTAATAAGAGAAGTAACATTATTCAACTAAGATTGAATCTGGCTTCGTCTATATAAATATATTCCAAAATCTAGAACTGTGCCACCTTTTGAGTTGGAATTTTATAAATTGGAGTAACTTGGAGAATTAGTAATTGGAATTACCACATGGATGTTTTTCCAAATTCCACCATTATGACATGTGTTCATAGAGAGCATGATCTTGTAGCCACATTAATTGAAATTTAAAAAAACACATGATTCTTCATAGGAAAAAGAGAAGAATTGAATCCAAATTTTCAGAAGTTGTGAGACACTTATCACTAATGTAATAAGAAGAAAAAAATAATAATCTCATCTTTTAGAAATTTATTCCAAAGAATGACAATTACGCAAGTAAAAGAAACATCAATAGGATTAACATCCATAAGATTGAGAAATGAAATATTGTTTTTAAAAAGGATAAAAGATTGATCTAGTCAACTAAGACCTCTAATAATGTCTTCAAGAGAAAGAATAGAATTAAAGTCTTCATCCAGAATCCATAGAAGAGAAACAAATAAAGTGTGCAAAATATATAAATTAGACCATAACCTAAGCTTATTGTAAAAATATGTTGGTGCATTAATGTCAGAAAGAAGAATAAGATCAGTAGAAGAAAAATATTTGTCCACCAAGGATAGTGAGTGCTTGGAAGCAATGAAAAATATAGAAGTAAGTTGATGAGGTCACTCCTCCTTTTCCCCCTATCACCCCCACATACTAACATTAGCATCCCTTTGACAAAGTGGAAGAAAGACTTTATATATCATCCATGGAAAGTTTAGTCTCCCGAAGGAACAAAATAACCATCTCATGAAGTTGAACAATATTGCAAAAAATTGTTTGATAAGAGGTGCTACCCAAAACCTTGCATTCCATGAAAGGATAATCATTAGTGAGAGTCAGTGAAATGCAAGTCCAGAGGATGAACATCATCCAATTCTACTAAAGCTTCACCCAGAAACTTTACTTTATTTTGATAACTTTTCCTCCCAACCTTACTATTCTTGTCCAAAGTATCTTTTTTGAGATTCTACTACTAAAGACCCAAAGGAAGAGGAATATTTTTCTTGAGATTCTCATTTGCGTGAACCATCCTACAACCATTAGGTAAAGTATAAGTAGGATAACTAAAGGGAACAACTGCAAAATAAGAAATAGATCAATTTGAAGGAATCCACCAAGTCATATTTGGAAGGAGCAGACATTTTATGATTAGTAGCCCAGTAATAAAATGCACACTAGAAGGAGCCAGGACTTCCTTAGATACATCAACAACAAAAGAAGAAGGACGCAAAGTAGAAATTTCTAAAATTTTGCCTAGCACATTTAAATTCATGTCATCAAACGTTTCTAAAACATCAAATATATTATTAAAATATCCTTTAGATAAACCTTTCTTCTTTCAAGCAACTTTTTTCACTTTATTCAAATCTCTTACAAGAATAAACTCAGTAGACTTCATACGCATATTAGACACTAGTTTGTTGCCCTTTACCATAGACATATACTTGGAAGACATAGAATATAAGGGACAAACATCAGAGGCCCTCTTAAGACAATTCCATACGAGATTCTCATAAACTTGGGAAAGCTAACACCTATTTAAGGAAGAGCTTCACAATCCAAGTGTTGAAACCAATGCAAGCTGCCTAGTTTGATCTCAATAGACTCTCGCAAGGGGTTATTAAGATCAGTATCCCCATAGATACGAGGATAAGAAGGAACCTTATGGATTTTATTTTATTTTCAAATTTCATAAAAGTGAGGCATTTATAATAAGAGGCTAGTTTTTATACTAAACATTATACAAAAATAATTGAAATTGAATTCAAATCATTATGTTTCTTTTTTAAAAATAGTAATATGAATTAAGTGAAATATTATGTTTTCATAATTGATATTAAAATTTTTGATATTATTTTAGATCACTATTATTCTCATACTAAAAATAGATAATGATGTATGATCTAAAATGTTGATCTTCAAAACTATTCTGCATAATTTAATTCAGAAAAATTAATTACAAAATATATTAGGTGGTCGATATAGTATTCTTGAATTCTTACATCTTAGATTTCAAAATGAGAGACGTGTGTGCGTGCACACACACACCCACACACACACATGAGATATATGATATCATGTGGTTTATAATTATAGTGAACATCAAATAGAGATTGTAAGTAACATGAAGAGATAGGTATATTCTTAAGATAAGATAAAATAGATTTTGTATAAATTAAGAGAAGGGTATATTTTAAGAAATAATCTCAAGAACTTTTTATAAACTCTAAGCAATTTTATTATAAAGAGACATAGAATTTGAGATGTTCTTTTTATGGTTATTGGAAAATGAATTTCTAGAGTGGATGATATTATTTTTTCCTAAATGCCATTTTTTTAAGGATAAGTAATTGTTTCATTAGTGATTTAATTGGTTGGATCATTATATCATAATAACTTTTTTATCATAGAAAGGTCAATCAGAAAATAAAAGATTTAAATTTTGAAATAGACAAGTTGAATTGAACTATCTATTGATAATTATTGATGGAAATTTAAATGATATATACTACCAAGTAATTAATAAATCTTTAAATAAAAATCTAACAATGTACTAAGAAAATAAAATAAGGTACTATAATTACATATTTACAATAAAAAAAAAAGATTTTTTATTTTTTACTTCATATACAAATTTACCCCTTACACATACATTTTACATATTAAATTAAAAATAATAAAAATAAAACATGTACAATTACGCACTAAAATAGTTAAAATCAAGGAAATTTATGGAATTTCCTATATTACGCCTGGCGATGTTTACATCATAGAAACACCAACGATTTCTGGCTCCCCTTATGCTTATTAAATTTTGTGTCCCTACACTAACAAAAAACTTACTCCATATACTAACAAAACAAACAGAAAACTTACTCCATATACTAACAAAACACTCTATACAATGCTATATACTTTTATCTATTCCCTCTTATACACCGATCGAGAGCTAAAATTACAACATCATACAAGTTGAAGGCTCTCTTTCTCACCCTCTTATTCAAAGTCAATATTCCAATCACAATAGAGAATCCCAAACCATAACTCAATCCAAGTCCGATTGCCCATCCTATCATTTCACCATCTGAATTCTCTGCTTCACCACTTCTCTCAATACTTGTGCAGTTGCCATAGCCAGAAGAGTTGTTGCAGACGGTTACATTGGTAAATGGAATCCCACTTAGCTTAGGATTGCCCAAGTAGGACGACTCCCCAAACGTTAGAAACTGCCCCCCGTGGGGTAAGATAGATTTAAGAACTGCAAATAACTCAGCAACTGAAGTTCTAATGGAATGTTGCCATTCAGCCTGTTTAGCGAGAGGTCCAAAGACTCTAGCTGATCCATGCGTCCCAATGTTTTTGGGATTCGGCCACTGAGATGATTCCTTGAAAGGTTAAGGGCTATCAAGCCTTGAAGAGATCCCATTTCGGGAGGAATGCTCCCAGTTAAGTTGTTGTTTGAAAGATCAATACATTTAAGAATGAAAAGAACTTTCACAAATTCAACATCCCAGCCTTTCCAGGAAATTTTAATCTGATTTGTATATGTAGCACCAATTGAAGTGTATTCTTCGAGATAGTCTGGATTACTTTGCGATGCATTGACCATTGCGAGCAAATTTGTAAGGCTTCTTGGAATGGGTCCTGAAAGGTTGTTGCCAGAAAGATCCAGAATTTGAAGATTCGGAAGGCCAATTACCTGGCGTGGGGAAGGGTGCCTTCCAAATCATTATTTCCCAAATCCAATACTTGCAGAGATCAGCCTTCTGAAATGGATGAGGGAATAACTCCTCTCAAATGATTACCATTGAGCTTCAATGTATGAATCTTTGTAATGTTGCCCCATTCTGCTGGTATTTTACCTTCCAGATGATTTTCTGCCAAATCTAGAGCACTAAGAGAAGAACTATTCCTGGTTAAATGAGGAGGAATGACACTGCTCAGCGTATTTTTTGAAAGGTCAAGAACCTGCAAATATGGAGTGCAAATAGAATCTGGAATCGCTCCGCTGAGATTATTCCGCGACAAGGATAAGAACCTTGCATTTTCAAGATACGCACCGATGTGACTAGGAATAGAACCATTAAACTGATTCATCGACAGATCCAGCAGATAAGCTCCAGCGAGAGGAAGAGGACGAGCACCTTTTAAGCTATTATTGTGCAAATCTAGATAGCCAAAATACTTGGGTAAGGTTAGTCTAGATGGCAATGACCCTGTTAATTGATTACAACTAAGGTTCAAACTACAACGGCTGGGTAAGTTCCATATCCAAGATGGAATATTGTTTGGATACTGTTAGCAGATAGGTCCAGAATTTCCAAGTTATATTGGGTCACAAGGAAGGATGGAATTCTATCTAAATTGCAAGAACCTAGTCTCAAAGAGGAAAGCTTAAACTGCGGAATCCATGTTGAGTCAATGTTTACAGTTAAGTGATTGTAAGAAAGATACGGCCACCCTTAAACAGCACACACTAAGCGTTGACCGCTTAGTATGGCAGGTGTGGGCCCATTCCCTTTGCCACCATCCGTTGCCGTTTGTCCCGTTTCCGTTAGCATTCAAATTCTAAAATTTCTCCCGCCCATTAAGTACAGTGAATTCAGTACGTGTGTACCAAAATGGGAGCTATGTGGTGAGCTGGCACGGTTGCAAATGCTCTGACAAACGTATGCAAACTGTGGAAGCACAGACAAGCCGCTGAATTTTAAATAATATATTTATTATTGATGGTCTCTTACTTTTTATCTAAAATTAAAATATAATATATATATATAATTTTTAAAATAAATAAATAAATATTATGTTCTAGAGAACATAATATATCTTGAGATGGTATCATTTTTTGAAATTTTGTAATTATTAAAGAAAATGTAAATTTTTGAAATATAATTTAATATTTTTATTTAAAATTTAAATAAAAACATAAAATGCATTAAAAATTTATGTCACTTTCATGTACTTCAAGTTTAAAAGTTAGACCAAAGGCTAGTGCTATTCATTTCTTTTATCATGATGTGTCACAGTACTTGGATTTCACCTAGTTGAATGTCCTTAATTTTAAATCAAGTTTTAGTTGATGTAACTCTAGTTCCTTAAATGATAACAATTAAGGTATTATACATTTTTAACATACTAATTCATAAAACATAACAAATTCCCTTACTCATATAAAGGGCTTGTTGCAATTGAACACTTGGTTAAACAAATAATTTTATTGGTCACATCACATGTCAAATTAAAGATAATAAATCCCTAAGGCATGCTAATTTATTTTAATTAGATTTACAGAGCCTAATCATCCTTAATTATGCACTATATTAAACCATTTAATAAACTAGTTTAATGAAGCATAAATTCAAGGATGATAGAAACATAATGTGTGCAACTTTGATTTAATTGGGTTTATGATTGAGGGCATATTTATTATGAAAATATTCCTAGTAAGCTCTATAACCAATTATAGATTGTCTCTAAGTTGATAAAAAATGGCTCTATAAACTTATAAATAATAATAGTGACTATAACTTGTTAATATGTAATGAGTTCTTAAGATATCCATTTAACTATACAAATAATTTAAATATTCCATAAGAAATAGTGAGAAACCACATGTGAGTGAATTGGAGCAACAAATTATGAACCAATTTTGAGGGTTTGGTAAATCATCATTAGCATAATCACCATGAATTTGATGAAAAATATAATTGAGAAAAAAACTAGCAATGGTTAGGAAAAATTCCAAGAAAAGATGGACAAAAAGGCAAGAAGAATCTTTCTAATTTGAACAACTCCATAGGAAGAAGTACACTTATACAAAAAGAATACATGAATATCATGAGTGGCAAAAAGGAAAGAAAAGAATGTCATTTTTTTTTAATAATCAATCATATCTCAACAAAAAATTTTTTTTAATAATGTCCATGAAAATAGTTCTTGAAACAGACTAATGAATCTTTCACCTTTCAAGAAAGGAAATCAACATTAAGAGAAGCAAGTGAGGCTAGGGAAAATTAACAATAATTCTATTCCATCAATCAAGATCCTCATCTAATAATTTGTGCCTAGAGAATGATATTCATATTTCATTTGGTTTGCTCTTGACTAGAGAATGAAATTCATCTTTCATTTAGTTTGCTCAAATTATAAATTTTATTGG
Organism: Cryptomeria japonica; assembly: GCF_030272615.1. NCBI lineage: Eukaryota > Viridiplantae > Streptophyta > Pinopsida > Cupressales > Cupressaceae > Cryptomeria > Cryptomeria japonica. Next base: position 634,827,178 of record NC_081412.1, read on the forward strand.
CTCCTATCCTGAAAAAGGAAAATGAAAAATTAAATTGAAAATCAAATAGGAGAATCCTATACACTGAAATTCCTCTCAAGAGGATTCTTTCTAGTAGAATTATCTAATAAAATGGAAAGGGATAATGACCTTAATGGAGGGCCAAGGATGTCAAATGGTGTAGGCCTCTTCTTGAAAAATTGTCAATTGTTTTGACTTATTAGATCTTAAAATCCAATAAATTTCAATATATTTAGAATTTATAGTCTTCTTCAAGAATAGTGGTAATGCACAATCTTGGAGTAGATTGACATTTCACTTTAAAAAAATTGAAATCTTAGATGAATTAATTGTGTAGGGAGATTCAAGGATTTATGCAAGGGTATGTATAAGGAGAGATTTGTCCAAATGCTAATCAAATGTATAATTTAATATAGCTAGCTATAATTAGTTTATAGGAAGTTAGGTTAAACCAATCTTTTGTACATGCACTATAAATAAAAAATTCATTACAGAAAAAATAATAGATAGAATATCTCACAAATTTTTTAATGAAATGATACAGAAAAGAATTAGGCAAGCCTAAGGAATAAAAAATCAACACAACACAAATATTAAAGGAAATGATGAGATTATAAATATCCTAAATAAACTATTTGATCCGTAAAGTAGTGCCTTCAAATCAATTAGCATTGAGATTGTTAAAAGTTGCTTTCTTATTCTTCTTTGGATAATACAGATGAAAATTTCTCTTTTTTCATATATATTGAAGAATGAAATTGTCCTCCTCTTTCTTTATTGGTAGAGAACAAGAGTTATCATAAGAACCAAGGACTAAGGGGTATCCAAATTCACCCGAGGCACGATCTTGACCTCATCCTATTTCAAGATGTTGGAGCCATGCACTTAGCAAGACTTGATCCTTGATGGGTTCATTAAGAACCATTCAACTTCACCAACAATTCAAGGGCCCATTGACTATAGTTAATAATTTCAATCCTTTTCTTCATAAGAAACATCTATTTAATATAATCGAGTCAAAGTTGCAGAGATAGCATCCATTTTCTTCTTAAATTGATCAAATTGCTTCACTAATATATTGAAGATTTAAAAGTATAAGTAGTAGTGGCATGAGAAGCATGGGTGGAATATTTTTGTTTACTCAAGATGCATTTAAATTGTTGCTTTTGGAAGCCTTGTAATTTAATTAATTTGTGTTTTTGTTATCATCTCATTCTCCAAGATTTTTAATGGAGGATTTGTAAGAAAATTAAATTGAGGTTGTGGAAACCCCACAAGGAAAGGTTCAATTTAGTTTCAGAGAAAAATTCTAACTATAATGTTGCTTGATTGTTACAAAATAGTAATTTAGGTTACATATAATTGGGTTGAATGGTAAGAAACAGTTCTTATGATAAGAAAAAGAACTTGCATTGTTATTACAAATGAACAAAATTGTCTTTTAGAACTATTAGGTAGGTCATAATGGCAGAACATGGGAGAGTGTTTGTTTTGCTCAAGAAGAAATGGAGCAAGTGGGTATCCATGGTATCATTTAGAAATATGGATAATACAATGTTGTTTCGAGGGTATCTTTCAAAATTGCAAAGTATTGTAAAGCTATTGATAAGCTCAAAAACTATCTGCCCATGGCTTGTCCAATGCAATCTTTTATAGAACTTGGTGGATATAAATGAAATCTTTTGTTTATATCCCATTCAGGGCATTCCATGAGAAGATATTTCTATTTCTCTGAGGAATTTTGTCAAACAGATCAGGTGCCTTTCCTATGCTTATAGATTTTGCATATCCTGCAATCATGGCCTTCTGTCAATCAGTTCATGTCCCTCGTCTTTGCTTAAACATTTTGCACGGATATTTAAAAGGGTAGTCAAGACAGTTGCAACTAAAGGATCTGAATAAATTCTTGTGATGGATGTCCATCCCCTGTTCCAAAGCTCCCATTTTCGCAGAGGCTGAGAGGAAGCTAGCAAAGGTTGCGATGTCTGGCTTTACACCTGCCCATCTCATTTGGTTGAAATCGTCTTATCCTTTTCAAGAAATGGATCTTCTCCATACCCTGCAATCACAGCATTCCGTGAGACCATATTTCTTCAAGGCATTCGGTAAAACCGTTCACGTACCTTGTCTGTGCTTCCACATTTTGATTGAATCTCTACCATAGCGTTTCCAACTATGATATTTGATAATTATCGGGCTGTGTTGTGCTGGGCTGTAAAAATCCTTGACCATTTCATGACAACAGTGATATAAATGGGAATCATTGGGTGGGAGTAAAGTTTGAATTCAAACATTAACGGTGCTAAATGGGACTCGACGGAATGGATTTGGGAGAAGCTATGGGCCCACACCAGCCACCTCCTCTCCATGTGTAGGAATTGAATCCGTGCCAAGAAGTTTTCTTTAAGGGAGGGGGCATGCAATTGCAGGGGAAGTGAAATCGAGGAGAAGATTTCTTTCAGGGAGGAGGCATGCAATTGCAGGGGAAGTGAAGTAGAATAATATTGTTATGTTTGCAAATGCAACTCTGCCACATGAAAACATAGCTTCCATTGTTTTGGAAACTAAAATTCTTATTATCTTTACTATGAAAGAAAAGAGATGATCAGAAATCATGTGAGAAGAATGATGAATATATCGCTAATTGTGGTTAAGTGTTGTTGTGTGAAGAGTGCCGCGTATGCAAAGAGCCACATCAACACAGTAACATTTTTGTCATTTTCAATGGGTGGAAAAGTCATGTGAAGGTAAGGCACAACAAATTCGAGGGTCCTGGAGCGATATTTCCAATTTGAATGTGATGGGTATCGTGTAAAACAAGAATATGGCATGTCAATATAGAAAATTAACTATGTAAATTGTGACTATATGTTTTTTATTCTAATTATTTCCAACATTGACCGACAATTTTTTATTAGACTTAAATCTCGTGCATTTTATTTCCACAAATATTTGTATCGACCAAGAAAAACTTTCACATAAAATTGAGATCGCTAGAAAACATAGACCAGATCATATGACTCACACAAAAATAGAACATACTTCAAAAATATAAGAATATTAAAGAAATTAGGAGCACAAACTAAATTTTCGAAGTTGAGATATCTCCAAGAAAAGCATTTTTTTCTAAAATCTATGTTGAATATCAAGCAACATTTTTAATTGTGATTTATTCATGTGATCTTTGAACACTAAGATATATTTGATAACAAGTTAAATTATATAAAATTTAATTATATATCTGAATAATTTTGTATAAATTTTAACTATTTATCATTATAAAAATTATATAGGTAATAGAGTTTTGATAAAAAAATAATTATATTTTATGATTAAAAAATTAAATATTATTATATCGTAATCAAATCCAAGTTTCTAATATATTTTTTTTTAAAAGTTTGTGAATTTCATATATTAAAAAAAAATCGTACATAGAGTAGAAACATCGTTTTTGTCGAAACTCATCCAAGAATTGGCAACAAAATTATAAATTGCTTTGTTTTAATTTTTTCTTTAGTTTTGCTAATGTTTATATTTATCCATATTGAAATAGAAAAGATTGTACTAGGCCTAATTTGATTAGGTTATCTTTTATGTGTTGATTAGTATATGTCCTACATAATTTTACATTGAATTTCAATGATTTTATCCTAATTTGATTTAATCTCCGTGCATCTCAAAGGTATGAACATAATCAATAATCTCCACAATTAGTTAGCATGATTTTTTCATAGCTCGTGAAGAATTGATATTATTACTTTTCATTTTAACAATGCATATTTATGAATCGACAGTTTGATTTTAAGTGAGTGTGATCCAAATTTTCATTGAAAAAAAAAACCACAATTAAAAACAAAAGTAATCATATCAAATCTCCACCATTCATCACTCTAGACTAGACCCACAAATGCATAATTCGCATAGGTCACTTGCGTGCATGCATAATTGAACCTAACAATTCAAAATTGGATTGATAATTTCATCCCTTTTTTACCATTATTATTCAATTAAAGTCTAATTTATTCCACATTACAACCTAGGTTAGTGTTTGTAAGGACTAATTTCACTTCATTTAAATTATCATGAGATAATCAAAATAATATTTACATGAAAACATAATATAAAGATCATGTAACATCTTAGTAAGGGCATCATTAGCTTGCAACATCATTCTAGGTGTCCTACATACTTGCTTAATGTCTTTAATCCTCGTGCATCACCATTGTAGATAATTATTTTTATTTATTTGTTTAATCTAGATTTACAGAAATAACATTTTTTCTTATAATAAAACTAGCTAATGATCTTTATATCCATAAAACGTTTTTAAAAAAATACAATTCATTTTTTTTCTTTCTTAAATGTTAAACATAATCTAACTTCTCATACATATTGCACAACTCATCATATCCAACCATATTTCATATACTTAATATAAAATATAAACTCAACTTATTGAATAATTATTGTCTGTATAAAAATGTGTTTACCAAATTTATTCAAGTGGTTTGTCAATCAAACTCTCAGATCAAATTTATGACCTCTAGAACTTGGGTCTCTTGAAATGGGAAATATAAAAATGTATTGGAATATAAATGAGTTGTAAAATTACATGTGTTGGTGTGTGTTTTAACACATCATAGGGAATCTTGAATTAAAAATAATTTGGACACCACTTTTAGCTGGTTTTACCTCATGGCTTTGTAATACCATTTGATAGTTTCTTGTATTTTATATCCTATAAACTAGCTACTTGAGATGGAGGTTATGTGTAAGAGTCTTAAATATATTCAATTACCATTGGATGTCTAGTTAGTGATACTTCTATGAGAAACTTGTTATGCAAGTATATAGTATTACTTTGTTTATTTTTAAATAATAAACTGGGTATCTTTAAAGTGTACTATTTTTCTTTTGGAAGGATTTTCCCCATGTAAATCATTGATTTTGGTATAGATGTCATTCGTTATATCCTATAAATTAGGTATTCAATTACCTTTGGATGTCTAGTTAGTGATACTTCTAAAACCCAATAAAAAATTAACCAAATAGTTGCTTAACACATTTTACCCTACACTATTCTAGCACATAAATTCATCAAATCATGAATGTTGATAACAATAATTTCAATATCATTGAGAAGAATCAAATAGTAAAATAATAGTATAATATTGTAGCATCATAAATTGTACACCCTTAATTGGGTGGTACAATTCCATGCTTAGGTTAGCACCCACCTTAGTGTGTTGCATTTTACATTTTAAATCCTCTTTAAGCATTTAATTAATCAATTTAATTAAATCTAAAATCCTCTTTTATCACTTCACACATCATAAAAATGGGCCCTTAACTATAAGTGTGCCCCTTTTTATTTTTTATTTTTTTAATTAATTCATTCATCAAAGCCCTAACTATGTTCTATTTCGACCTTCAAGGCCTGATTTCACATATCTAAACATCTTGAATCATCACATCGAGTTGGGGATCACCTTATAATCATGATACCTTGCATCCCTAAAAATTTGAAAAAAAGTTGGTCAGACCGATGTGGTTCACATCAATCCCTACTTTTTCTCCTCGAATTTTAGGATCATGTTTTGGAAATATTATAATGTTTAAAATCAAATTGGTGTGAAATTATATGATTTCTAGGTCAAGCTATGATCAAAACTAAAGTTATGGTTTCATACATATAACCTTTCCTTTCCTCATTTGAAGGATCCGACAACTCTAGCAATTGAAGGAGCCTCTTATGAAGTGAAACTATAAGTTTATGTGAAGTATTCAATTAGAAAATCAAGCTTCTTATAAATTCTACATCAACCATTTTCATCATCAATTGAAGCTTTAAAGATATTGAAGAATAATAGGAGATATCTGACTGTTGATTCGCTTGTACCTCTCCCTTAGGGTTTGGTATGATTTCATGTTATTTTTATATGTTTGTATGAGTTTCACAATACTTATTTTCAGACCTATATTGTTGCTTTAGATCAAGTTTTGTATTTGTGATTTGAAGCATTCTCATTTACATCATGTTCATTTAGGGTTGTATGCTCATATCATAGGATAGAACTCTTATTCTTATATTTTAGTACATTTAAGATCTTATACACACATAAGGTTCTTTCACACACATTTTCAATACATTATTGGCTATTGTGGAGGTAAAAATCACCAAAACAAGGGGTTTGACTAAGGTAAAACACTATATAGCCACCCAAACACCATTTTTCAAGTTGCAAGTGCAGGTAAAGGAATCTGATGGATGCATGATCTTTTGGAAAGATAGAACTCACAAGTGTAGTCCCAGATCCAAAAACAGGCCCCAAAAGACTAGGACCAAGGCACCCAACACCCTAGTCCACAATATTTTTCTGTAGTTTTTAGCAGTTCAACTTACAAGGATCTTAATCTATAGTTTTTAGGATTCCAGCTCAGTGCAGTATTAGGGACCACGACACCTAGCACCCTGGTCCTGCTCAGTCATGCTCAAATTTTGGTGATAGGTGCACGTCTGAGTTTAATTTCTTATTCTATACTTTGTATCTCAATGTTAGATCTAGATTTTTATGTATTTCAATTTACATCTACACTTTTAGTCATCTCCCTAGCTTAATCTATCATATAATTATATTTTACACATCTCCTCTTCATAGAAGAAAACAAATATAGACCCTAAAGATATTCCTTGAGTCTCTCTTGCAAGAAGTAGTCAAAGTGAATCATCTCCTTAGGCTCTTTTGTATTCCAATGTGTGCATGAGAGTGGGATTAGGTCTTAGTCCCAAAGAGGAAATCTTAAACTATGGAATTCATGTTGAATAAATATTTACAATTAAGTGTTTGGTAGAAGGATACGACTCTTTAAGTCTGGTGAGATTATCAAATATAGAAAGGGAAATGAAGCCACTTAAACTATAGGAGTTGATCCAAAGGCTTCTTAAGTTAACAAGATTTGAAATTGTAGATGTAATCATACCATTTGGTTAATTGGTTATCAATAATCCCCTATTTATCCTGATATCAGGCATATACAGGAGCTATCTTAAACCATAGGCATCAATATGTCTCAAGACAAATGCATCTAACTCAGGAACTAAATGTTGCATCGAGGGAAACCACTCATGACACTGGAGAACATCTAATCTCTCTTATTTACATAGACAATGTTGTCTAAGTCAATCATCATTTATCAATTCATCTATCCTATCTATCAAGGAATCTATTTATCAAGCTTTTCATCAGAGACTAAACCGGTCTCTTTGAGCTTCTATCCAATCTAAAACCATGAATCATGGTTATCAATCTATCAATCACATCATCTATCTATCTTGACACATCAAAAATCATCGATTCATCAAACAAAATTGCCTTAAGACATAATTGTACAAGGTAGAAATGTAAAAGCGCTAAACCAAACCACAAAAACATGAAAACTTTATGTATTTGCACTAAAACAAACAAAAGCGCTACAACATGTAATGAATGCATGACAACTTTGAGTGAAAGTGTAAAACTAAGCAAATGCGCTATATAATCTAACAAATGAATGAAAAGATCGAGTGTATGCACAAAACTAAATGAATGTGTTGTCAAATCCGACAAATATGAGAAAACACATAGCGCATGCGCAAGAACAACAAATGTGTGAAAAAATTTAACAAAAGCATAAATACTTTGCACAAAAGTGCCAGAAAATGAAAGCGCAAAAAAAAAAAGTAAAAGCGCTAAAAAATCAAACAAATGCGCTAAATCAAAATCGAAAAAACATAAAAAATTTAAAAACCTAACTAACACATTGGAAAAATCAGAAAATCGTACAAATTGAAATGCAAGGATAAGTTTAGGGTACCTACCGGGGCCCCATACACAGTCGGTCTCTGGTATCTCCGCACTCACTCGAAGTGGTGAATCGTGCATGGTACCACCATGGTGATAGCTTAACACTCCAAGTTAGCTCTCCTACTTTCACTCTCCAAAAAGACAAAATGCAAATAAGGTGGAAATGGGCCCAATGTGATTTAAATAATTACTTTTTTGATTTATTAAGGGAGTAATTAATTTTTAAAATTTGTGGGGAAATTTTATTTTTCAAAAATAAATTTTAATTTCTAGGGGATTTTAAATCAAACTTTTTCATCATTTTATTGTGAGATTCATTGGTAAATCAAAAAATTCAAAATTTCATGATCAATCTCCCAAGGGGGCACACACTAGTGGCATTTTATCATCGATAGGGGCAAAAATATCGAGACTTGATTTTCTTTGAAATAATGTTGTTTCAACAATATTTCAAAGAGGGGCAAAATGTATACCCTCAAAACTTTATATGAATAATTAAATAAATATTTATTATTTATTTAGTTATAATTCCTCCATTAAAGAATTAAATTAAAAAAAATTAATTAATTTAATTCATTTAGTCTTTCTTCTAATTCAATCTTATTAAATATTTAATATTTAATCATGCACTATGCATTCTTCTAAGGTCTCCATTAATTAAATAATTTTATAATTATTTAATCTTCTTTTCCATCTCAACTCATCTCCACATCACTCAATGTTGCCAACTCACAATTTTGTTGCTAAATTTTTTATTAATTTTCAATTATTAAACAGCCATATTTATCTTCAACTTCCATCTCCTAAATAAAATAATGTGTATGTACACACATTTTCAACTCCCCTATATTCTCTCCAACATCCCTACATTCTTGGAGGAAGTTGAGTCCACTTGTCTCAACATCCCTAAATCTCCTCTAACCATCCTATATTCTCTCAAGTCTTCAACTCCAGTCAAGGTGAGCCTTCTAACACCTAGCCTCTCCTTCCACCTTTTTCTCTCACATTCCAAACAATCTCTTCATAGCCATCAATCTTGCAAGATTTAATCTCAATCATTGATCTCTGCCACATGGGAATTTTGCTCATAAATATCTATAAAAAGGGCATTCCCTAAGCATTCCAAGTCTAGTAGTCATCTAATAGTTATCTTGCATCCATGAGTTTTAGCAATCAAGCATTCTAAGAAAATTAGAAGTGTGCCTTTGGCTTAATCATTTTCATATAGTTTTTCATAATCATTGCAACTTGCATATCAAAAATCTAGTTATCGGTCCATTCATCAAATTTTCATCCTGGAAGCAACTATAGTGCAGTCTGAGAGCGAATATCTACAACCAAGTTCAAATGGTGATAGGACACAATGGGACAGTAAGTGAAGGCATAATGTTCTAAGTTTTAAGTCCTTTATAATTTCTTTCATTGGTAACTTTTGGAGTATTCTATAGGATTCTCTTGTTATTTGTGAAAACTAATCAATCTTGCAAGTTCACTTTTGAAGTATATTTCTAGGTTACACACCTTTAGTGAAGTTTTAGATTCCTCTAATTTGGTCATAACTACAAAGGAGCAAATAAATCTTATAAGCTCAATAGAGGGATAGAAAAAGGCACTAACAAGACAATCCTAGTAATACCAAGAGAAGGGAGACATCGTCAAAAGGGACATGCTCTTAATAAGTGAAAACAACCAAAGAAAGAGACCATAGTGAAATATTAACAATAGGAGTAGCAAGAGGAGTCTCCAATGAAGGATAAACAAGAAAATCAAAAGAAAAAACAACAAGATTTATAACCTAGCCTGCTAACTCCCACAAGGTTAAAGTTCGATTTGGAAAAAGAGACATCATGCTTTCATCAATAATATTAGTTTACAAAATACTTCTATGTAGGAGGAGAAACCCAAATCTCATAAAAGAGCCACAATTGTGTAGTTAATGAGAATTAATGAACTTCAAGAAAAGATAAGAGATTTAGCATCTACCATAGTTGATAAATATTATGGAGAGCTCTTGCACAGAGACTATTAGTTGACATAAATCAATCTAACCTACAAAAAATATACTTTTCTATCCCAAGGTTTTAATTTATAAGAAAAACTAGTGCAAGATACCATGAATGGTATTGTGAAGAATGTGACAAAATATGACCCCATATCACATCTTAAAAATACCCATTCAGGCTCAAACATAACTCACACATATGTGGAAAAAATACTAATTTCCCCACCTACACATATACACCTACACATACACATACACATGTGGAAACTCTTAGAATAGTATGCATTTATCTTTTTGTAAGGAATATGCCATAACTTGTCATAATTGTCATACAAGATAGAAGGTGCTCCTACACATTTTCATAACCATTACTACATGTTATCATAGTAATATATCATGTAGCTACCATAGCTATACCCTTCATCTGGAATGAGACAAATCTCGTTCCCCACTCTAATTCTATTTTAGCTTACATGCATTTCCTATGTCACTAAGAGAGGATAACTAAATATTTATCTCTCTTCTTTGTGTAGGGCATCCAATTACCCTCTCCATGATTGTTGGAGGCACAAAATTATTTCTCATAAAGTAATGAAATGAAATACATTATTCTTAGGATTGTAAGGTGAATCTCACCTAGCCCTAGAAACAATAACTATATTGAAGTGAACACCCCTCTTCATCAAGGAAATCACTAAGATTCCCTACAACAAGTGAGAGGGGATGTACATAATTGAGATAAGGACATTTTTTATTTTTTAATGAACTCCTGAAGAAAAAGGCTAGTAAGGAGGGAGTATATTCCCTTGTACATCCACTCTCATAATTCACTTCTATCTTATGCATCATTAGAAGCATAAAGTAAGCAAAAATCAATAGGTTATCCGTTGATAAAAGAAAGGACCCACACACAACTATGTGAAGGGTCATCCCCACTATCAATAACAAACTTATATGTCCATGAAGCCATCACAATATTTATCCTCGTACCTTCATTATACGACATGTAAAATAAAGTAACCTCTCTCTATATGTGGGATACAAAAGATGCAATATAGAGGCTATTAAGTTTAACTTCCAAAAAAAACACATTATCAAGTTTCCACTTAGTAATAGCATCATTCACTCCATATTTGCAATGAGGGATAGAAATCTCTCTTACATCCCACATGAGTCTAATGTTGTCATCCATTTATATATGATAACTTAAAATATGCAAAGGGTTATCAAGGACACTTGTATAACTATTTTGAACATTTCCAATAATGAGAAATCTACACAAGTTTGCTACACAATCTCATGACTAGTTGCTACTACAACAACCCCTAAAGGTACCATAGAATGGCCAATATAGAAATATTTGTAGTCCCATCTGCTAAAAACTACAAAAAGTGGATTATGGAACAAACAAAATATATGTAGTTCTTGGCCAATATAGCTATAAATAGTTTTGTCTATAACCATTAAATCTTTGTTAAATTAGTAAAATTTAAACTACTAAAATAAAGACATAATCTATATAAAAGTAAAATAAAATTTTGACAACATTGAAAATAGAAAATATTTTAAAAATATATTTTATTTTATGGTGATTAAAAATTTGTCTATTGTGCTCATGAGATTTTTTTTTTTAAATAGTAAAAGTAAATTATGGAAGATAAAAAAATGATGCAATCTATTTAATGATTTAGCAAGGTTATATTTTTAGAGGAATGATTTTTTTTTTATTCAAGGAAATTATATAGCTAAATGTGTTTTATTCATAGTAGTACTAATGTTCTATGGGTAAGGAAATTTTGAATGTTGGCTCCTACAAACATCAACTAAAATTGAAAATGAAATGAGAAAAAGTGAAAGAAATGACAAGAAAAATTAGCTTCAAGGATTGAAGCCAAGGAGGCTGCTTAGTGTAGGAGCTCATGTAGGAGCTAAAAACTCTAGGATCACCTACAAAAAAAATGATTCCTTCCACAAGAGAGTATGCTACATAATGAGATTTCCTCAATATTGAGATATGAGATATGGGATAGATTACAAATATACATTAGCCTTGCTTATATAGGCAAGGTGAGATGTAGGATGAGAAATTACATTATGACAATGATTAAATCCTCAATGTTAATATTAAATGTCTAGGTAACTAAAAATAAATGAGGTGAGCATGGCCCCATTATAACTAACTTCTACAATGACATCTAGGAACTAAGTTAACTTAACATGTGAATATGTCTCCTTACTAGGAATTTACAAGGTATGTGATCTTAATTAGGGACTAGATGTTATTCACTCATGTAAGAATTGGTCAAAAGTAGCCAAGATCTAGAGCCCAATGAATATCACAAACAAGAGAGACAAAATATTGATAAGAACAAATTGTATTCTCATCAAGATGCAAAACATGATCAACTAGATCGTTGGATTGCATACAATGTGAATGAGCCTACTTATAAAGGAAAGGAATGAGAGAACACAACCATGACATATGGCTCAATGAAATACAAAGGTAAGTAGGGGTAGGTAGGAGAAATAACAAAATATTCTGGACACTAAAGGTTGATCATCCACCGAAGGTAGAATGTGATAACAAGATAACACCACAAAAGGTGGACTTTCTCCTACAACCATCTTCCCTAGATGCACACTTGCCTGAGTGTCTCATATGCAAACTACAATGAATGCATTATCCTAAGTGTGAGATTTTGCCAAGATCAAGGGCACAATGAAAAGCACACAAAAGAGAGAAAATAATTTGACAAGAACAAACTGTATTCTCATCAATATGCAAATGATCAACAAGATTAACCAATACAATGAATATAGGCCTACATATATAGGCAAGGCCAAATGGATATGTTAGCACACAATCATGACATGTGGCTCAATGAGAAACAAGGGTAGGTAAGAATAAGTAGGGGTAGGTAGGAGAAATAATATAATATTCCACAAGAGGTGGATCACCCACCAAATGTGGAATGTAATAGCAAGATAAGACCATAAAAGGTGGAATTTCTCGTACAAGCTACATTTCTATGTGCACACTTCCCTAAGTGTCTCATATTCAAACTACGATGAGATGCATTATCCTAAGTTAATTGAAGTAATTTATTTTGAAAGAAAATCCATGATTAAACATAATTGAATCAAATTAGTACCAATAATGAATGGGTAACCAAAATTTCAATGTTTGACCATTGTAAACATTACCTAGAATATTGTAATACATTTTTAAAAATGGTTTTATAGATTTTGTCTTTAGAGGAAGGTTAAGTGTCCTTGATTTTGAAAGGAACGTCATAACTAAGTGCATTTGAGTTAAAGTAGTTTTAGTAGTAGATGGGTTGAAAAGTTCAAATTCTTGACCAATTTAAATCTCACCTTAGATTTTAATTTGGATAGTAATGGATGGGTAAGCAAATTTTCAATGCTTCCAATTCTACAAACATGACCTACAAATTTGAGGCAATGTGGTACTAGTACTAGATGGGTGAGGAAAGTTTCAATGTTTCACTCCTATAAGGATTGCATGAAATTTTGTACTACTATCTAGTAGGTTTTGTCTTTAGAGTAAATTTTTCTTTATTTTGAATAAAAAACTATGGTTAAATGCATTTGATACAAAGTAGTGCTATTAATAGATAAATAACAAAGTTTCAATTTTTTACCGAGCTAAATATCATTTTAAATTTTGAGACAAAGTAATACTTGTATTGGATAGGCAAGGAATGATGGAATGCTTCACCAATGTAAACATCACCTAAAATTTTGTATTATATTTTTCATAAATGACTTGGTAAGTTTTCTATTTAGAAGAAATAAAAAAAAATTATTTAAAAAAATTGCATGATTAAATATGTTTGAATTAAAACAGTACAGTATAATAATTAAATAAATAAAAATGTAATATTTCATCTTATTAGTCCCGCCTATCTATAGGCGGAAACTAATGTTTTCATCTTTGTCTATTAATTTGCTTTGAAATCCGTGACAACCAATCACATTTAATTATTTTTGGCTTTTCTCACATTTTCTAATGTTTTGCTATTTAATAGAATTAATAATTAAAATGAAATTAGTTTTTGCTTTTATCATTGGTTGTTGCCGTTAATTTTTTTTTTTCGAAACTATGATTAATTTCACAATTCTAAATTTTTTTACCTGTTAATTAAGAGAAGCTCTTCGGAAGAGGAATCCATGGATGAGTTTCGCAGAGTTATGAGTATAAAATCCAGCAACCTAGCAGCTACAGACTGACCAATAACTGTTCTAATCCGAGAGGATGATGTCACTGCAAGTAACTGAGCTGAAACAGAAGCAGGGCTAATATTTACAACACCTGGATGTCCTATTTTCTTGCGTGGCCTGCTACTGCCATGAAATAACCAGTTCTCTGGGTCGACCCTCCTTTTTGCGCTCCCCTTAACCATTTGATTTACAAGCGTTTGCTCTTGGGTTTTCAGTGCTGCTGTTCTTCGAATCCAGGAGATTCAGGGGTCGCTTGGTGAAAAATAAAATCTAGATGCTATTCCCCACAGACAGGGAAAGTACAAACTAATAATTCAGTAACAGAAATTTTTTTGATAAAGACTTTGATCGCTTGAATTTTTACTTTGAATCTGTAACTTCTCGGCCTTTTTTTCAATCTGTTGGTCTGAGCCCGATTACCGTCGTACCAACCTATAGGATGTCCGTTAAAATGTTTAGCCTACTTTTTTCCATTAAGGCGAGGAGCAGTTCATTGGTAAAAATACATTTTAATTTACAGACATATATCAATTGAATAAGAAAATTTCGCAGCTCAAATAAACTAGGTATCAAACCACCAAAATTAACTATTGTGTTTGTTAGTCCCTCCTATCTATAGGCCGAAACTAATGTTTTCATCTCTGCCTATTAATTTGCTTCTACAACCAGCGGCCTCACCAAGACTATCGATCTGCAAGACCATGATGTGCGTACGTAAAGAGCTTCTCCAAACCCTGGCTCAAGGACTGCCGACAAATACTATTCGATTCGGCTCAAAGATTTCTGCAATTCACCAAAGGCAAGACAACTCAAGCATTGCAACACTCGATGATGGAAGCCAAATTTTGCCAAAGGTAGCTTCTTTTTTTTGGTGTAGAATTTTTTATTATGATTTTATTTGTATTTTTTAATGTAAAAGTTAAAATGTAAATTGTATCAATTTTAATATAGTTTAATTTATTTTGAACTTTTTACTTGAATTATATAGTATTAATTTTTTAAATTTAATTTATTTCAGAATTTAATTGTATTTATGTTCAATTTATATAATATTTTTTTTGTTAATATTGAATTTATTTTTCAATTAATGTTATTATTGTTTTTAATATCAATATTTAATATTCTTGTATAATATTATATAAAATAACATCCTCCCCCATGTTTTACACAAACATCTGCATTTGTACAAATCAATTTTACCTATTTTTGGCACTAAGCAGGGACTCATGCTGCCTCACAGCTCTTGTTAAGCATAAAAAATAATCATAAAAGTGACATCCTTTCAAATGAGTGCCATACAATACGCGCATCATCTCTTTCCGCGAGGAAAGAAGAAAGCCAAAAATAAAGAACGGAGGATTCCACTGGGACCCACGTCTCGTTCAGTCATACTTTGAAGAGTCTACCATTAGGAAACATGTTTTTTAATATTAATATCTAATTTACAACTACATGTGAACATTGAATATTATTTGGAAGTCAGTTTGAACATTGAATACCAACCTTCTTAAAAAAAAATTAGGAATCCATCCTAGCAAACTAGTTCAAACCGTATCTAGCAGCTTTCTAGTTCTATAATGTAAAAAAAAAATGTACCATATAATGTGTAAAATTGGTTTGAGTGAATATATGCAACCAAGGAATCATAAACTCGAAGATCTATTTATTAAAGTGTAGGAAGCATATAAGTGAGAACTAAAGAGTATAGCAATGGGAAGATTAATAGATTAGTATATATTGTGCAACTTTTAAGATTGAAATAGGTATTATATATATATATAATCTAAAATGAATGCATAAACATGAGAATGAATTATAAATTCTAGAGAATCCCTTAATTACATAATATATTCTAGCATCACATTTAGTACATCATCATATAATTTATATATAGATTAAACTTATTGTATGGACATTTTCTTATTTCTAATGAGAGAAACTATATATGGTGAATGCAAGGGAGTTGAATATTTTTATGGATTTTTAAAATTTTAATTAACTTTGTATTTTAGTCTTCACATTGAAAATTTATATTTTCCTCGAAAAGAATTGTTCAAATTATATCACATAACACATTCTCATATCTTGATATAGGTAAACGAAAAGATCAAGAATATTTAGGAATATTTATCGAGTGCTTTTAATGAAAAGTGATTAACATGAATAATATACTTTTACTAAAGAAATTTTTTTTTAAATGTTGTTCCTAAAATTACATGATTTTAACATAATATTTTATTAAAAAAATTTTAAAATAATTATAATTATAGCTAACTATTTTTCTATATGTACTTTAATTAATGTACAAAATCAAAATAACATTATAATAAAAATATTATCTTAGAAATTAGATTAATTTTATAACCATTAATTTATATTCTTCAAATATATAATATTTTTCAACTAAATATATATATCTTTGATGAATAATTTTTAATAAACAATTTAAAATATTTTATTATAATTTAAAAGTTGTTCATCTTTGTGTAAGCTCATAAAATATCTATTTAATACAATTCTAGTTTATCACATTCTCTAAGTCAATTATGTGACTTTTATTTGTTGGGAAGAGTCGCTCTAAAAGAAATTTAGTCAGTAAAAATTTTTATGTGACTTTCATTTTATTTAGTGGGAACAATGGTCGGCAATGACTAGAAATGCACACAACATTTGGTTTGATCACGAATACTTATAATTTGTTGCCTAGAAAATGTTTGGAATATGAAATTGAACATTCAATATGCATTCATTCTTAAATCGACATGTCTTTTGCCATCTTGAACAATAGAAAGACAAATGCATCACACAATGAACTTTCTAATTTTGAATGGATAGTTTAGTTTTGTTGTGACAACTAGTGGTTGTGTTT
The DNA here is from genome assembly GCF_030272615.1 of Cryptomeria japonica. NCBI lineage: Eukaryota > Viridiplantae > Streptophyta > Pinopsida > Cupressales > Cupressaceae > Cryptomeria > Cryptomeria japonica. The sequence continues at coordinate 634,844,135 of NC_081412.1, forward strand.
CTTCTAAATATAACAATTGATTGGTATGTGTTAAGTGAACTTTGTATTTATAGATGATTATAAAATAAATATATTAATAATATTTTATATTACAATAATAGTATACTGATTTTTAATGAAATATATTATTAAGAAATAAATAAGATTAATCAATTGATGTAAATAGGTGATGATTCTTAATTTTTTTTACATGCACGAATTTAAAAAATTAAAAAGATGAAGAAATCATTAATTGAAATATCAATAATCTAAGCGGTATCATAGTTGGGAAGTTTACCAAGTCTAGATTGTGACTTTGCGATTGTAGAGTTAGGTTGCATCTAGCATCATGACAATAAGAGCTCTATGAAAGAAAGAATCCATACAAAGGGTAGTTGTAAGTTGATATAATATTTGTAGAGCACTTTTAATTCACTCAATACTTTGTAGAATTCTAAAATAGTTAACCTAGGCTCAATTATTATAGACAAAATATCATCTATTTCATCCATTATTTTTTAAATCTAATAGAATTGCATACTTGTAATGAGGTAATATAATATTATTTTAAAAATTGGTTCATTCAAATCATTCAATGTTTCAATTAACACTTTGTATTACAAAAAAATCCAAAGGTAAAATGTTGGGAGCAATAAAGAAAAGCCAAGTATATTTAATGGTCAAAGTTCTAGGAATCCAACCTATATATCTCTTGTTTGTTGGGATTACCATCAACCTTGTAAATATTTTGTGAGTAGTGACATGTACGCTTAGCTCAACCCCTTCGAAAGCCCATTTTAACCCACATACTTGATATTTATTAAATGGAAACCTATAGCTACACATGGAACAAACAAGTTAGATAAAACATGATACTTGTTGTTTTCTCATGACATCTTTTCTACATTGATATTCTTTGTTCTGAATCTGATATAGCAGTGCATGCACAGTAGGAGTAGGTTTATGTATGTAGGAGTAACCCGGAGCTCTAACGAAATTATTTTTCTCTCTATTTCAAGTCATCTCATGGAGTGGACAATGGGATGCTTGGATCTACAAAGCTGACCAGAAGACCCTTCTCCAAAACTCATCAACCTATTTAAGCAATGATGGGTTCTTTCTTTCCCTTCTTCCTACATTCTTCTATTCCTTTTATGTTTGCATTTCTATGATCAATGTGATCTTTTCTCAGCTATTCCCACGACTTGTGTGGGATCTTCTGAATAGTTTTCTCTTTATAAATAAAGATATATTACATGCAGATGTTTTCTTTCTTGATTCATATATTTCATATTGGAAATAAGATACTTGCATGGCATACATTTTTTTAATAAAGATAGTAAACTTGGAAAAAAATTGTGTACCTTTTCTCTGCAATACATAAGACCTATTGTAGGTCACCAAGATTTTTAAGTGTGATAAAATTTTGGTAACATTACCACCTAAACATTTGTATATTTTTTTAATGGTTTTCTAGGTATTGTGTTTAGTGGAAAATTAATTATTATTTATTTTAAGTTAACTCCATGATTAAATGCATTTTAGTCAAAGCACTACTAATAATGGAAGGGTAAAAAAATTTTGAATACTTATCTCGATTAAACATCACCTAAAATTTTCTACTACATTTTCTTAATTGCTTTGGTAGGTTTTGTCAATAGAGAAAACATTAAAGTGTTCTTTATTTTAAAGTAAAATCAATGATTAAACATAATTGATTCAAATTAGTTTCAATAATGAATGGGTAACCAAAATTCCAATGTTTGACCATTGCAAACATTACCTAAAATATTGTAAAATATTTTTTAAAACAGTTTAATAAATTTTGTCTTTAGAGGAAGTTTTAAGTGTTTTTTTTAATTTTGAAAGGAACTTCATAACTAAGTTCATTTGAGTTAAAGTAGTTCTAGTAGTATATGGGTTAAAAAGTTCAAATTCTTGACCAATGTAAATGTCACCTTAAATTTTATTGTAGATATTAATGGATGGGTAAGAAATTTTTTAGAGCTTCCAATCTTACAAACATCGCGTACAAATTTGAGGCAATGTAGTACTAGTACTAGATGGGCAAGGAAAGTTTCAATGTTTCATTCCTATAAGGATTACATGAAATTTTGATCTACTATCTAGTAGGTTTGTCTTTAGAGTAAAGTTAAGTTTACTTAATTTTGAATAAAATGCTATGGTTAAATGCATTTGATACAAAGTCGTGCTAGTAATGGATGGATAACAACGTTTCAATTTTTGACCATGCTAAATATCATTTTAAATTTTGAGACAAAGTAATACTAGTATTGGATAGGCAAGGAATGATCGAATGCTTCACCACTGTAAATATCACTTGAAATTTTGTATTATGTTTTTCATAATTGATTTGATAAGTTTTCTCTTTAGAATAAATTAGATGTTTTTTATTTTAAAAAAACTACATGATTAAATACATTTTAATAAAATAATACTTACAATACATGAATAAAAAAAATATAATATTTCATCGTATTAAAAATCAAAAAATCATAAAGTGAAATTATTTCAAATCACTACTCCTAAAATATAAATGAATATATTTGACTCAAAAACTACTAAATTAAACCTTGGTAAAATATTATTTTCTTATCATTTTCTTTCTTTATCATTGAGATAATAGAGTTGTTCACCACACACCATCTACTATTTTGTTTTGGTAGATTTTGTCTTTACAAAAAAAAAAAATTGTTAATTTTGAAAGAAACTCCATGATTAAATGCGTGAGTTAAAATAATACCTATAATAGATGAATAAGAAAATTTCCAATATTTCATCTTATTAAAGCCTAAAAATAAAAATAAATAACATGCTAATTAAAATGTTCATTTTCATAAAAGTGATTTTTTTTGTCAAATCATACCTTATTTAATGATAAAGTTTATATTGTAGGCATCTAATAGTATTGAGTTCAAATCTTCTACAATACTAACAAGAGACACAAAGCGTCGAGTTCCTATCATCAATATGGTTAGTTTAGAGTAGTTGAAAGTAGAGATGCAATAGAGGGGGAGAGGAAGACAGAGAACAGTAGATAGAGATAGAGACAGGTAGAGGGAGAAATAGAGAGGAAGAGGCAGAGAGATATATAAGGGTAGAGAGATAGAGAGAAAGAGATAGATAAATGTGTGTGTGTGTGTGTGTGTGTGTGTGTGTGTGTGTGTGTGTGTGTAGAGAGAGAGAGAGAGAAGTATATATGTTGTTTGCTTTAATTTTGACAATAGCATGTCAAGGAAGCCCATGATGAGTTGTGCAATATGTATGAGAAGTTAGATTAAGTTTAACATTTAGGAAAGGAAAAAAATCAATTGTATTTTTTTAAAAATGTTTTATGGATATTATTATTATTAGCTAGTTTTCTTATAAGAAAAAACATTATTTCTATAAATCTAGATTAAACAAATAAATAAAAATAATTATCTAATAATTGAGCTAGGATGGATAATCGAAATTGAATTATGTATTATAATTAAATAAAGGGATAGGTGTACGTAGTTTTAGAATCGATGATAAATAAATGTGGTAGGTGTTGGTTGGAATATTTTTTCATTGTTGAAAGATTAGTTATTTTAGTTTGATGAATGTTTCAAACTCTAAATTGAAATTATGAACCAAAGTCAACAAAAATTATACTTCTTATCCCTATTTAATCACATTAAAAAATTGAAATTAGACTTGTATAGTGTAGTATGTAAGCATTAGATGTGAAATTGAAAAAAATATTGTATAGAGAAAATTAAAAAACTATTCCCTATAACAGTGGGCCAAAATATGAGGACTAATTGACTATTAATTCATTAAATAATTAAAGTTTGTGAAAATGTATTTGTTAGAAATATTAAATTGAAAAGAAATAATTAAAGTTAAGATATTATATTATAATATTATATACATCTTATTTAGTAGTATATTATTATTATAAAATATTTAAATAAATTATTTTCATTATATTTAAGAAAATTATATTACTAAATTACATAAGGATTACCCCAATTTAACTTTTATATTTTTAATGTTGTCCAAAGGCGCCCGTTTCCACTATGACTTTGAATTTTCGGCAATAAAATTTCGGCCATAACAAGAATATTCCAAGAAACGAAAAAAAATTAAAGAACGAAGGATTGCACTGGGACCGCCATGCTTACCCATCTCTTTCACTCATCTACTACGGCAATGAAAAAAGGATTGTTTACCCATAAAATCAAATCATGTGCTATGATGAAATTTGTAGGAAAAATAATTTACAACTATGTAGATGTGAACATTGAATATTAGTTTGAACATTGAATTTACAACTATGTAGATGTGAACATTGAATAATTTACAACTATGGAAGGTAGCTTTCTAGAAAATGTCCTCAACACGCACTGAACAGTTCGCCACGGCACCATTGGAATTTGGAATTGATTTGTGTCTTGACGTCCGTCATTTTTATAGATGGAGATTATAATCTAATTTAGAATTATTTTTGTTATTTTGACTTCCTTAACAAATTGGCCCAAACTTATATCTCTTTTTTGGAAGTCATGTTGAAATAAGCATGAAAATGTGATTTGCACATTATAGTATTACATGGAAAGGCAAACCACAAATCATATTTAGTCATCTAATTAATTAATTTTGATCCAAACTAATCCATACTAAAATCTAATTAAGAACATCAATACAACATTACTATCACATCCTCATAAGATTATATGAACATTTATTAAAATTAGAACATACTAGCATATTGTAAGATTTTTCTTTTTAATTTATAATCAAAAGTTATCAACATCAAATTTGATAAGTGTCAAAATTTGCCAACACCAAATTTGATCACAAAACATATTTTAACCTCATAATACTTGCATTTCAATTACTATCACAATTAATTAATCTATAATTAATTTCTTGTTAGTATACAATTTATTGTGTTAGCTTAAATTATTATTATTTTTAATTAGATTTAAGAATAAGAATTACAAAAACCAATATCTGAAACATTTAGAAAAAAAGTACCAAAAGATGAAGATAAGCATGGTTGGGTGCGCGAGGAGAAGAAGAGTGTAATGTTGAAAGGGGAGTGTGTAGCAATGCGTGGAGACAAGGGAAAACCTGTGTAAAGGTGAAGAAACAAAAAAATCAGTAACCACACCTTTTTAGACAACTGAAATGAAACAACAACAATGCGAAATTTATTTATTTATTTTTTGGGGATCCGGGGTGTCCCACAGGAGATAGCCTATCGATTAATTATAATAATATATTGATTTGTAGTGAAATATATTATTGAGAAAGAAATGAGATTAATTATTTGATGTAAGTAGTCATTCTTAGTTTCTTTTATATGTATGAATTTAAAAATTTAAATAGATGAATAAATCATTACTTGAAATGTCAATAAATATGAATACTATTGTAGTTAGGAATTTTATCAAGTAAAATTTAGATTGTCACTTTTGTGATTGTTAATGTAGGTTGCATCTAACATAATAACAATGAGAGCTCTATGAAAGCAAGAAGCCATACAAAGGGCAGTTGTAAGTTGATACAATATTTATAGAGTACTTTTAGTTCACCCATTTACTTTGTACAATTTCAAAATAGTCTACCTAAGCTCAATTATTATAGACAAAATATGATCTATTTCATCCAATATTTTTTAAATGTAATAGAATTACATACTTGTAATGAGGTTATATAATTTTGTTTTCAAAAATAGTTCATTCAAATCATTCAATGTTTCAATTAACAATCTGTATTTGAGAAAGTTCCAAAGGTACAACAAAATAAAGCCAAGTATATTTAATGGTCAAAGTTCTATGAATGCAATTTATATATGTCTCATTTGTTATGATTAAGGTGCCATTAATCTTGTAAATCTTGTATAATTATTTATTCCTTCTGTTTGTAAAATTCCATAATGGAATATGTACTCACTAAGAAATGGTCTTATTTCAGCTACATTTAGATCTCAATACCTAAAAAGGGGTGTGGGGGCACTTACCCCCCACTACTGTTTTCCCTCCAAGATTCTCCCTAGCAGGGGTTCTAGGGTAGTGCTCCCAAATGGAATTTTTTAGAAAATTGCATTGTAAAATTATATAATTTTTTAGTCAATCTAAATCATTCATCATTAGGTCATAGAAATTATGGTAGGATTCGTTTCCTTAGAAGAAAACACATTTTAATGAGGGCATTGTATTAAGATTGCGACAAGACAGAAAGTTCAGATAAAAGAATAGACGATGTTGAAATAAAGACAAAAAGTGAAGGGTGTTAGTGATGTATTGTAAACTCTATTGAAATTTATATAGACCAGTGCACATCTCTTCTTGTGTTTATTTTCTTCTCAAAAATATATTTCCACATAAATATTATATTTTTCGTATATTCTTTTATTTCCTTTGTTTTCCCTAATTTGTTTTCCTATTGTCTCTATTTGGTTATGCATTGGATCAATAATTATAATTACTAAAACTAGATTATCATTCTATAGATGTTTACCTTTATTTCAAACTTTATTTACTTTGAAGAAGTTCATAAATGAAACTTTAAAACTTTTCTTCCATGTTCCTTTTCATTATTTACCTCAATCTAGTTTGTTTTTCTATTTTTGGTTTATCTTAATTTTTCCTTAGCAAAGATTTTAGTCTTTACGATATTTCCTTTAAATAAGGGTTTGTGAACTTCATCCTACGGAGGGGAGGAGATGTTCAATTGCTCAAAAACATATTGTAGAAAGATCACCCACAAATCAAGATATTTACATTTTGAAATAGACATAAATTTGGTTGAACTATATTACCTGATCCAAAAAAATGATCCTATAATATAACATATTTGTAAATTAAAAAAATATATTAATAGGAATCGTTAGAGATCAAAATAAATTATAATAAAACAAAATAAATTTTAAAATAAAAATCAAATAATACAAAAAATTAAATTAAATACTATAATTTTTAAAATAATAAAATGTACAATTTCATCCCTTAAAATTACATTTTGCACATCAAATTATTTAATAAAACAAAAACACTTAAAAAAAACTTCATATACACCGATGAAGAAAAAACACAAATACACTAAAAAAGCTAAAACCAAGGAATCATTTTAAATTTCATATATTACCCCTTGAAATTTGCATCGGCCATATACTAAAAGAAAACTTTGTCATTATACTAACAAAACCCTCTATACAGTTGTATCTACTTTCATCTATTAACCTCTTATACACCCATCAATAGCTAAAATTACATCATAAAAATCGAAGGCTCTCTTTCTCACCCTCTTATTTAAATTCAATACTCCAATCACAACAGAGAATCCCAAACCATAACTCAATCCAAGTCCGACTGCCCATCCTATCATTTCACCATCTGAATTCTTTGCTTCACCAATTCTCTCAATACTTGTGCAGTTGCCATAGCCAGAAGAGTTGTTGCAGACGCTTATATTGGTAAATGGAATCCCACTTAGGTTAAGATTTCCTAAGTAGGACGACTCCCCAAAAGTTAGGAACTGTCCTCCATGGGGTACTTTTCCATCAAGCATGTTGTAAGATAGATTCAAGAACTCCAAATAACTCAGGAACTCAAGTTCTAAGGGAATGTTGCCATTCAACCTGTTTAGCGAGAGGTCCAGAGACTCTAGTTGTTCCATGTGTCCCAATGTTTTTGGGATTCGGCCACTGAGATGATTCCTTGAAAGGTTAAGGGCTATCAAGCCTTGAAGAGATCCCATTTTAAAAGGAATGCTCCCTGATAAACTGTTGTTTGAAAGATCAATACATTTAAGAATAAAGAGAACTTTCACAAATTCAACATCCCAGCCTTTGCAGGAAATTTTGATCTGATTTGTATATGTAGCACCACTTGAACTGTTTTCTTCGAGATGGTTTGAATTATTCTGCGATGCATTGACCATTGCAAGCAGGTTTGTAAGGTTGCTTGGAATAGCTCCTGAAAGGTGGTTGCCAGAAAGATCCAGAATTTGAAGATTCGGAAGGCCAATTACCTGGCGTGGGATACTGCCATGAAAATGATTAGACCTTAAGACCAACACATGCAGCTGTGATAGCTTTCCAATCCACTGGGGAAGGGTGCCTTCCAAATCATTATTTCCCAAATCCAATACTTGCAGAGATCGGCCTTCTGAAATGGATGAGGGAATAACTCCTCTCAAATGATTACCATTGAGCTTCAATGTATGCATGTTTGTAATGTTGCCCCACTCTGCTGGCAATTTACCTTCCAGATGATTTTCTGCCAAATCTAGAACACTAAGAGAAGAACAATTCCTGGTTAAATGAGGAGGAATGACACTGCTCAGCGTATTTTTTGAAAGGTCAAGAACCTGCAAATATGGAGTGCAAATAGAATCTGGAATCGCTCCGCTGAGGTTATTCCGCGACAAGGATAAGAACCTTGCATTTTCAAGATACGCACCGATGTGACTAGGAATAGAACCATTAAACTGATTCATCGACAGATCTAGCAGATAACCACCAGCAGGAGGAAGAGGAAGAGAACCTTCCAAGCTATTATTGTGCAAATCTATATAGTCAAAATACATGGGTAAGGTTAGTCTAGATGGCAATGACCCAGTTAATTGATTACAGCTAAGGGTCAATCTATAAAGGCTGGGTAAGTTCCATATCCAAGATGGAATATTTGTTTGGATACTGTTAGCAGATAGGTCTAGATATTCCAAGTCGTATTGGGTCACAAGAAACGATGGAATTCTATCTAAATTGCAAGAACCTAATGCCAAAGCGGAAAGCTTAAACTGCGGAATCCATGTTGAATCAATGTTTACAGTTAACTGATTGTAAGAAAGATACAGGCTATCAAGACTAGTGAGATTATCGAATACGGAAAGGGAAATGAGGCCGCTTAAACTATTGGAGTGGAGCAAAAGGCTTCTAAGTTAACAAGATTTGAAATTGTAGATGGAATCGTACCATTCAATTCGTTGGCATAAAGGTGAAGACGAACAAGGGAAGAAAGTGAGTCCAATGAAGCTGGGATTACCCCAGTTAACTTGTTGTAGGACAGGTCCAATTCAACAAGTTTAGAGAGATTGAGTATGGAGACAGGAAACTCACCTTCAATAGAGATATCAGACAGATAAAGACTCTTCAAGGACGACACATTCCCTATAGCAGATGGAATCTTACCTTCAATTCTGGTATCCGACAGAAAAATACTTTCCAAGGACAACGCATTCCCTATAGCAGATGGAATCTGACCTTCAATTCTGGTCGCTGATAGATCAAGACTTAGCAAGGACAACAAATTCCCTATAGAAGCTGGAATCTCACCTTCAATTCTAGTATCTGAAAGACGAAGATGCTCCAAGCATGAGATACTCCATATAGCAGATGGAATTCGGCCCTTCATGCCTGTCCCTGAAAAATCAATGCTGGTTAGTGACAAAGAAGACTTTCGTTGTCCAATGAAAGAAAGGTCTCCTCCAAGATTGTAATTCCCAGAGAGATCAAGAGAGACCAAGCGCCCAGTCACATTTTCAAACCAAGCTGGTATATGTGCTGACAAATAGTTCTCTGATAGATCCAGATGAAGCAGAGAGGTGAGGTTGAGAAGGGAATTGGGAATTTGTCCTCCAAGCCCACAGTCAGACATGCGGAGTTTTTGAAGGTTGAGTAGACTGCCAACAGCTTCACCCCACTCTTTGCTTGCAGAGATGTTCACTTCAGCAAGAGAGAGGTATTCCAAGCTCACCAGATTTGATAAGCTTTCCAAACTCACATAAAATTCCCGTACATAACCCAGAGAGGAATAATTTACATAACCAGCAAATGACAAGTCAAGAAAAGTGAGACTCTTCAACTTTCGATTATGGGGAGGACTGAATTTACCCTTGAAGAGGTTGTCACTGAGATCGATGTGCTCCAACCGTGCAAGTTGGAACAGCGATGAACTGATGTTACCTTCCAAATTGAATCCACTCAGATCCAGTCGAGAAACATGGCCTGTGCGGAGATTACAACTGACTCCTCTCCACGTGCAGCAATTGAATCCGTGCCAGGAAAAGAGAGTGTTATCCTCATCTACAACTGCTGCCTTGAAATCGAGGAGAAGATTTCTTTCAGGGAGGGGGCAGGCAAATGCAGGGGAAGTGAAGCAGCATAATATTGTTATGATTGCAAATGCAACTCTGCCACATGAAAACATAGCTTCCATTGTTTTGGAAACTAAAATTCTTATTATCTTTACTTTGAAAGAAAAGAGATGATCAGAAATCATGGGAAAAGAATGATGAATATATCGCTAACTGTGGTTATAAAGTGTTGTTGTGTGAAGAGTGCCGCGTAATATTTTTGTCATTTTCAATGGGTGGAAAAGTCATGTGAAGGTAAGGCCCAACAAATTTCCTTAAGCGATATTTTTAATTTGAATGTGATGGGTATCGTGTAAAACAAGAATATGGCGTGTCAATATAGAAAATTAACTATGTAAATTGTGATTATATATTTTTCATTTCAATTATTTTCAACATTGACGACAATTTTTATTAGACTTAAATTTTGTGTATTTCCTTTCCACAAATATTCGTATCGACCAGGAAAAGCTTTCACATAAAATTGAGATCGCTGGAAAACATAGACCAGATCATACGACTTACACAAAAATAGAATATACTTAAAAAATAGTACATAGTTAAAAAATACAACAATAATAAAGAAATTAGGGGCACAAACTAAATTTACTTTGAATGAAAAGAAATGATCAATATATTGCTAACTATGGTTAAATATTGTTGTCCGAAGAGTGCCACGTCTGCAAAGAAAGCGTGTCCCATCGACACAGTAACATTTTTGTCATTTTTGTGTATTTTTCAATGGGTGGAAAAGCCATATGAAGGTAAGGCATAACAAATTCGGGGGTCAAACAAGAAAATGCTGTGTCAATATGGAAAATTAACTATATATTTTTCTTTCCTTATTTCCAACATTGATCGACAATTTTTAATAGACTTAAATCTCATCCATTTTCTTTCCACAAATATTCCTATCGACCAGAAAAATCTTTCACATAAAGTTGAGATCGTTGGAAAACACAAATCAGATCATACGACTCACACAAAAATAGAACATACTTAAAAAATACAAGAATAATAAGGAAATCAGGGGCACAATCTCAATTTTCAAAGTTTAGATGTTTTCAAGCAAAGAATTTTTTTTTTAAATATATGTTGAATATCAAACAATTTTTTTAATTGTGGATTAATCATGTGATCTTTGAACACTATGTTATATTTTATAACAAGTTAAATTATATAAAATTTAATTATATATCTGAATAATTTTGCATAAATTTTAACTGTTTATCATTATAAAAACTATATAGGTAATAGAGTTTTGATAAAAAAATAGTTTTATTTTATGATTAAAAAATTAAATATGATTATATAGTAATTAAATTCTAATATATAAATAAATAAATTGTTTGTGAATCACATATATTAAAAAAAAAATCATACATAGAGTAGAAACATCGTTTTTGTCGAAACTCATCCAAGGATTGGCAATAAAATTTCAAATTGCTTTTTTTCTTTAATTTTGCTAATGTTTATATTTATCCATATTGAAATAGAAAAGATTGTATATTCATGTCCTCTTCTTTTATGTTTTAGGCCTAATTTGATTAGGTTATCTTTTAGGTATTGATTAGTATATGTCCTGACATGATTTTACATCGAATTTCAAAGATTTTATCATAATCTAATTCTATCTCCATGCATCTCAAAGGTATGAACATAATCAATAGTCTCCACCATTAGTTAGCATGATTTTTTCATAGTCCATGAAGAATTGATATTATTACTTTTGATTTTAACAATGCATATTTATGAATCAACAATTTGATTTTAACTAAGTGTGATCCAAAATTTTCATTGAAAAAAAAAAAAACAATTAAAACCAAAAGTAATCATATCAAATCTCCACCATTCATCATCCTATATTAGACCCACAAATGCATAATTCATGTAGGTCACTTGCATGCATACATATTTGAACCTAACAATTTAAAATTGCATTTGATAATTTCATCCCTTTTTAACCATTATTATTCAATTAAAGTCTAATTTATTCCACATTACAACCTAGGTTAGTGTTTGTAAGGACTAATTTCACTTCATTTAAATTATCATGAGATAATCAAAATAATATTTACATGTAAACATAATAGAAAGATCATGTAACATCCTAGTAAGGGCATCATTAGCTTGCAACATCATTCTAGGTGTCTTACATACTTGCTTAATGTCTTTAATCCTCATTCATCACCATTAATTTAGTCTACTTAATGCACTATCTAATAAGAACATAACCCTTTCTTACTAAGTTCATAGAACTGGTGTCTATAAACACCACCCTACTTGATTCATGTGGTACTAAAGAAGATTATGCACTAGTGTTTTTTTTTTTGATGGCTAATAGGTCGTGTGCGAATAATTGTATTAATAAAATGAAAATACATGAAAGTATACAACCTGATTCAATGTGGGAACCGGTAGGAAAGAATTGAGCAAAGAAAACCTTCGGTCTTGCCCAAGGAAAAATAACTCTTGGAAATAATCAGGTAATACAATAAATGGTCAGATGCCAATAAAGAAAATTACAATTGAGAATTCCTGTCGAGAATACCATACTCATTCCATCGCTAATGGATGCATAATTTGACTACAATGGAGTAATATTCTGCTCATATTGAGATGGTGTTGTTCTGAGTAAGACATGACGATGACCTCCAATTGAATCTTGCAGAGTCAGATTGCCAAAACAGAAACCACATTCTTCTTGCACACTGTTAGGCTAGTTTGAATGAAGAATTACGAGCAATTGTAACCCAAAATTGATAAATTCTTCTGTTTTGTCTTAATACCAACATTTCCATAGATTTCCACTATGAGAACATACCCAAAGATTTCAAAACAAGATAGATCGATATACTCTCAAACCTGCCTGACAAAAACTTACCGATGCATCGAAGAGAAATCAAGGTAAGCAAGACCCAAAGCAAGATTTAGCTGTGAAATATAATTATCCATAGCATAACCCAGTCTAGAGCCATGACAGCCATAGACAAATTTAGGAGACCTAGCCATGAAAAATTAATAAAGGAAGCGAGAATCCCAACCTACATCTACCTACAAGGATGAGAGGATATAGACAAATATATATACAAAATAAAAGATATATATATATATGTGTGTGTGTGTGTGTGTGTGTGTGTGTGTGTGTGTGTGTGTGTGTGTGTGTATACATACATATATATATATATGTGTGTGTGTGTGTGTGTGTGTATACATACATATATACACACATATATATATATGTGTATATATGTATGTATATACACATATATATATATATACATCTCGACTATACTATGCTGGGACAAATTCCATCTCTCAAAAGTTGGTCTCTTTTCCTTGGCTGCAATACAAGGAAGGGTTCTCACTGCAGAATAGTTCAAACTTAGAGGTTACGAAGGGCCTTCAATCTGCCTCCTATGTAAGGAAAATGAGGAAACTTAGTCAATTCACGTGAAATGAATACCACAATGCTAAATGCCATACAATACGCGCATGTTGTCCAAAGGCACCCATTTTCGCTATGACTTTGAATTTTCCGAACCCATGTCATACGGCAATGAATTTTCTTCATCTTACATATTTCTGCCATGAATGCACACAATAAGTGAGAGGAAAGAAGATTCCAAGAATTGAAGAAAATAGATTTGATAAGTGAAATACAAAACCCATGTGCGAGGAAAGAAGATTCCAAGAAACAGAAAAAAAATAAAGAACGGGGGATTCCACTGGTGCTTACCCATCTCTGTGCTTTTGATTGAACCCATGCAATACGGCAACGGAAAAAGATTGTTTACCCATAAAATCAAATCATGTGTTATGATGAAATTTGACACATACTATTTGACTAGACTCCAAAAGCCAACTAGGAAACGTCCTCAACACACGCTGAACAGTCGTATTCCTGACAATAATAGGAATTAATTTTAATTTTGAGCAATTAATTTTATTTGAAATTTAAGGAATTTGGAATTGATTTGTGTATCATCTATGTCTTGATGTCCCTCATTTTTACGAAAAGAGATTATAATCTAATTTATAATTATTGTTGTTATTTTGACCTCCTTAACAAATTGACCCAAACTTATGCCTCTTTTTTGGAAGTCGTTGTTGACATAAGCATGGAAATGTGATTTGCACATTACAGTGTTGCATGGAAAGGCAAACCTTAAGTCATTTGTAGCCATCTAATCAATTAGTTTTGATCCAGATCAATCCATACTAAAATCTAATTAAGAACATCAGTACAACATTACAATCATAGGATTATATGAACATTTACTAAAATTAGAACATACTAACATATTGTAAGATTTTTCCTTTCAATTTATAATCAAAACTTACCAACATCAAATTTTATAAGTGTCAAAACTTGCTAGTATCAATTTTGATCACACAACATATTTTAACCTCAAAATACTCACATTTCAATTACTATCACAATTAATTAATCTATAATTAATTTCTTGTTAGTATACAATTTATTGTGTTAGCTTAAATTATTATTGTTTTGTATTAGGTTTAAGAATGAGAATTGTAAAAAGCAATATCTGAAACATTTAGAAAAAAAGTACCAAAAAAATCCTCATCAATCTTCGATGTCTTACACATATTTTTCCTAGTAGCTTTCAAAAATAAATAAATAAATAAATTAGATCAAAATATGGTGACCATACACATGTATTGTATGCTCTTGAAACATACAATTTTAAATAGTAGTTTTTAGAAATGCTTTCTGAAAATCAATTTATATCATTTGGGTATTAAAATAAATTATATGTTTGAAAACTAGACTTGGAGTAATACATTTCATATTTCTAAACTTTTTCAAGATTCAATCTTTAAGTATTTCAATTTTTTAGATCAATTGTGAGAAATTTTAAAAATCGGAAAAAATAACTTCCACTTCGGAACTTTATGTGGACTCAAATTCTTGCAAGAACACATATACGATATGGATTCCACCAGCCAACAAGTTATGTTATGTTGGATGATCCATATATTGCTATGTTAAACAATCACAACTAGCAAACCACACTATATTAGGTGACCAATTCGTTAAGAAGAATAAACAAGACCAAAAATCAAACTAGCAAGACACACTCTACTATATAATGAATTCTTTATCGAGTTTAAACAACAATAGAGATCAAAATAACAAGCCATGTCATACTAGATGATCATGATGAGTCATATGAAACGGATGTCATTGGCTAGAAATTTATGTTATGTTGGCTGAATCATAGACAATCAAAACCTTAGGGAGTGTGAAAAAGGATCACACTAACGGCCCACGCTATACTATCTAATGATCAAGATAAGGCATATACCACAAAAAATGTTAAGACTCATACGAAAGAAGCAACCAGAAGAGGTGAAGAAAATTGGTTGAACATGCACAAAAATAGAGAGGGTTAGTGTGTGAGGAAGAGGAAGAGACCCGGCAATGAAAAGTAGAAGAGTTGATAGCACATGAGAAGACAAAAGAAGGTTGTGTAAAATAAAATAGTGAACTCATTATTTGATGGTTGTGAGAGGAGAGTGTGTGTAATCTGCGCAAAAGGTGAAGATAAGCATGGTTGGGTGTGCGAGGAGAAGAAGAGTGTAATGTTGAAAGGGGAGTGCATAGAAATGCATGGAGACAAGGAAAAACCTGTGTAAAGGTGAAGAAATAGAAAAATCAGTAACCGCACCTTTTTAGACAACTGAAATGAAACAACAACAATGTGAGAAATTTTTAGTTTTGGGGGGGAATTTGGGGTGTCCCACAGGAGATAGCCTATCGATTAATTATAATAATAGTATATTGATCTATAGTGAAATATATTATTGAGAAAGAAATAAGATTAATTATTTGATATAAATATGTATTTATTCTTAGTTTCTTTTATATTTACGAATTAAAAAAATTAAATAGATGAATAAATCATTAATTGAAATATCAATAAATATGAATAGTATTGTAGTTAATGTAGGTTGCATCTAATGTCATAACAATGAGAGTTCTATGAAAGCAAGAAGCCATACAAAGGGCAATTGTAAGTTGATAAAATATTTGTAGAGCACTTTTAGTTCACCCATTTACTTTGTACAATCTCAAAATAGTCTACCTAAGCTCAATTATTATAGACAAAATATGATCCATTTCATCCACTATTTTTTTTAGATGTAATAGAATTGCATACATGTAATGAGGTTATATAATATTGTTTTCAAAAATAGTTCATTCAAATGATTCAATGTTTCAATTGGAAATTTATATTTGATAAAGGTCCAAAGGTACAAAAAAAGAAAGCCAAGTATATTTAATGGCCAAAGTTCTATGAATGCAATTTATATATGTCTCATTTGTTATGATTAAGGTGCCATCAACATTGTAAATATTCTATAATTAATTATTCCTATTATTTGAAAATTGCATAATGGAATATGTACTCACTAAGCAATGATCTTATTTTAGCTACGTTTAGATCCCAATACCTAAAAAGGGGTGTGGGGCACTTAACCCCCACTAGTGTTGCCCCTCCAAGATTCTCCCTAGAAGGGGTTCTAGGGTAGTACTCCCAAATGGAATTTTTTTTAAAATTGCATTGTAAAATTATATATTTTTTTAGTCAATCTAGATCATTCATCATTAGGTCATAGAAATTACATGGTAGGCTTTCTTTCCTTAGAAGGAAACACATTTTAATGAGGGCATTGTATTAAGATTGCGACAAGATAGAGAGTTTAGTTTAAAAAAACAGATGTTGTTGAAATGAAGACAAAAAGCGAAGGGTGTTAGTGATGCATTGTAAACTCTATTGAAATTTATATAGAGCAGTGCACATCTCTTCTTGTGTTTATTTTTTTCTCAAAAATATATCTCCACATAAATATTATATTATATGTTTTTTTCTTATATTCTTTTATTTCCTTTGTTTTCCCTATTTTGTTTTCCTATTATCTCTATTTGGTTCTGCATTGGATCAATAATCATAACAACTAAAACTAGATTCTCATTCTAAAGATGTTTACCTTTATTTCAAACATTATTTACTTTGAAGAAGTTCATACAAGAAACTTTAAAACTTTTCTTCCATGTTCATTTTCATTATTTACCTCAATCTGGTTTGTTTTTCCATTTTTTGTCAATCTTAATATTTCCTTAGCAAATATTTTAGTCTTTACGATATTTCCTTTAAATAAGGGCTTGTGAACTTCATCCTATGGAGGGGTGGAGATGTTCAATAGCTCAAAAACACATTGTAGAAAGATCACCCACAAATCAAGATATTTACATTTTGAAATAGACATAAATTTGGTTGAACTATATGACCTAGTCCAAAAAAATAAATAATACAAAAAATATTGCCCCATTTTGCTGGTATTTTACCTTCCAGATGATTTTTCGCCAAATCTAGAACACTAAGAGAAGAACATTTCCTGGTTAAATGAGGAGGAATGACTCTACTCAGCCTATTATTTGTAACATTTTTCTCATTTTTATGAGAAAAATGTTACAAATAATAGGCTGAGCAGTGTCAGGTGAAGGTAAGGCACAACAAATTCGAGGGTCCTTGAGCGATAATTCCAATTTGAATGTGATGGGTATCATGTGAAATAAGAATATGGCGTGTCAATGTGGAAAATTAACTATGTAAATTGTGACTATATATTTTTCATTCCAATTATTTCCCACACTGACTGACAATTTTTATTAGACTTAAATCTTGTGCATTTCCTTTCCACAAATATTCGTATCAACCAGAAAAAGCTTTCACATAAAAATTATATAGGTAATAGAATTTTGATTAAAAAAAAAAAATTATTTTATGATTAAAAAATTAAATATGATTATATAGTAATAAATTCAAGTTTCTAATGTATTTAAATAAAAAATCATGCATAGAGTATAAACATCATTTTTTGTCAAAACTCATCCAAGGATTGACAACAAAATCTCAAATTGCTTTGTTTTAATTTTTCCTTTAACTTTGCTAATTTTTATATTTATCCATATTGAAATAGAAAAGATGGTATATTCATGTCCTCTTCTTTTATATTTTAGGCCTAATTTGATTAGGTTGTCTTTTATGTATTGATTACTATATGTCCTGACATAATTTTACATCGAATTTCAATGATTTTATCCTAATCTCATTCTATCTCCATGCATCTCAAAGGTATGATAATAATCAATAATATCCACCATTAGTTAGCATGTTTTTTCATAGTCCTTGAAGAATTGATATTATTACTTTTGATTTTAACAATGCATATTTATGAATTGACAGTTTGATTTTATCTGACCGTGATCGAAAATTTTCATTGAAAAAAACACAATTAAAACCAAAATTAATCATATCAAATCTCCAACATTCATCATCCTATATTAGACCCACAAATGCATAATTCACGTAGGTCACTTGCGCACATGCATATTTGAACCTAACAGTTTAAAATTGGATTGATAATTTCATCCCTTTTTTACCATTATTATTCAAGTAAAGTCTAATTTATTTCACATTACAACCTAGGTTAGTGTTTGTAAGGACTAATTTCACCTCATTTATATTATCATGAGATAATCAAAATAATATTTACATGAAAACATAATAGAAAGATCATGTAACATCCTAGTAAGGGCATCATTAGCTTGCAACATCATTCTAGGTGTCTTACATACTTGCTTAATGTCTTTAATCCACATTCATCACCATTAATTTAGTCTACTTAATGCACTAGCTAATAAGAACATAACCCTTTCTTACTAAGTTCCTAGAAATGGTGTCTATAAACACCACCCTACTTGATTCATGTGGTACTAAACATGATAATGCACTAGTGTTAATCATCTCTGAAAAATACAAAATCTAGCATGCAACTCCATGCACCATACACTATGCACATAGTTCTAAGAATCATATCACACCAATACATGTATTTTCCTATAACATGTGTGCTCCCTAGTTTATATCAAGAACCATGAAACATCATAAAATTTAGCTCCTTGATTCATACACCATTCTTGTTACACTTGGAACCATAATGTGCAACTCATAAGAAACATCCTAAATCCTGACACAACCTTATGGATGATTCTATTTCAGTTTTTTGTAGCATTTGTAATTATTCCTCTTAATGAATACATGCCACTATTTATATTTCAATATATATTATCGCACAACATTTTAAAATACCACACAATGCTCCAACACAAATTTTGGAGCCATTACATAATATTGGTCATCTATTTTCATATTAAGAATCTAGAATTCTAACCATCAAAAGATGAATTCTAGCACATGGAAGCTTAACAATTTTAACATGCATAATGAGATTTATCTTCATTAACATTTACACAATATATAAATTTACATCTATAACATAAGAAAATAATTGTAAGAATATATTTTGACATAAGAAAAACAAGAAAGATAGGAGGAAATACAAACATTTATCTTCCTTGGGAGTATACTATGTACCCAACATGTAGATTAATAAGATTGTTTATTCTATTTTTTAAATTCAATCTTAATATAAACCTTTGTCTCTATATTTTAGATTATTATCTCTTGGACCACCTAAGATCTAGATCATTGGTATCAAAATGGTTCATATCCCATCTCCCTACAATGTTGCAATGGTTCTAAGGATTATGATAGTTTGGTAAATATTTTTGTTATCACTATAAGGTAGAAGCATGTAATTTTTTTTCTTCTCTGAGAAATTATATTTTCTTTTTTGTATTTATTGAGACCACAAGAATCAGGTAGTCCCCTATAAATTGTAGTACACTAGGTAAAATTTTTAATGTAACCTATGATGTTCGTGCCACATGACCTTTAGTAGCATGTGGGCTACAAGAGACTGGAGCTTGTGATCTCGTGCCTACCATAGGAAGCTCTCACCAATTAAGATAGGTACCAAGCCTTGTCTTGTGTATTTTTTTTATCCCTTTCTACTATTTGTATATTTTTACTTTCTTCATTCCTTAGGTTTTATGGAGGAATTATGTGGTATTATCCATTTCATTCTTAAGTTGATAAATGGGATATTATGTTTATATTTAATAATTTAGCTTTCCATCTACTCATTGTGTTTTCTTGAGAGATTATTACACTGTTATTTTCTTCATATCTTGCAATCCTTTCTCCAATGAGATGACATTTATTTAATATGTCAAAAAAATAGCATTTTTTATATACGGTTCCACATTTTTGTTAGGAACATGGTGTCTCAACTTTGCAAATACATAATTTTCCTATTTATAGTAATTTAATATTTGAGCACGAATTGGTCTAAAATTTACCCCAGAGCTCTGGATTACTAAATAAGCATGTTGGTTAAATTTATTCTCAAGATCATGCCTAGATTTGAACACATTAAGTTTTCCATTTTTTAAAGTTTGAAAAAAAGCTTCAAAGTCAATTTTGAACACCTTAGAGGCATTTTTGGGTCTGAAAGTGGTTTTAACTAACATATTGGGTTTTAGATTGATAGAGAACGTCATGTTATTTTTTGCTCTTCAAGTGGTTTGTCAATCAAACTCTCATATCAAAATTTATGACCTCTAGAACTTGGGTCTCTTGAAATGGGAAATATAAAAATGTATTGGATCGTAAATGAGTTGTAAAAGGGAGTTACATGTGTTGGTGTGTGTTTTAACACATTATAAGGAATCTTCAATTAAAAACAATTTGGACACCACTTTTAGCTAGTTTTAGCTCATGTCTTTGTAATAACATTTGATAGTTTCTTGTATTGTCCATTTGATAGTTTCTTGTATGTTATATCCTATAAACTAGGTGCATGAGATAGAGGTTATTTGTAAGAGTCTTATAGATATTCAATTACCTTTTGATGTCTATTTATTGATACTTCTAAGAGAAACTTTCTATCCAAGTATATTGTATTCTTTTATTTTTTTCTAAATAATGAATTGGGTATCTTTGGAGTGTGCTATTTTTCTTTTGAAATGATTTTCTCAATGTAAACAATTATTTTTGGTATGGATGTCATTTTTTATATCCTATAAATTAAGTGCATGAGATGGAGGTTATGTGTAAGAGCCTTATAGGTATTCAATTGCCTTTGGATGTCTAGTTAGTGATACTTTTAAAACCCAATAAAAAATTAACCAAACACTTCCTTAACACATTTTACCCTACACTATTCTAGCACACAAATTCATCAAATCATGAATGTTTATAACAATAATATAAATATCATTAAGAAGAATCAAATAGTAAAATAATAGTATAAGATTGTTGTGTCATAAATTGTACACCCTTAATTGGGTGGTACAATTCCATGCTTAGGTTAGCACCCACCTTAGTGTGTTGCATTTTGCATTTTAAATTCCCTTTAAGCATTTAATTAATTAATTTAATTTAATCTAAAATCCTCTTTTATCACTTCACACATCATAAAAATGTGCCCTTCACTATAAGTGTGCCCCTTTTTATTTTATCTTTTTAATTAATTCATTCATCAAAGCCCTAATTATGTCATATTTCGACCTTCAAGGCTTGATTTTGCATATCTAAACATCTTGAATCATCGCATCGAGTTGGGGATCACCTTATAATCATGATACCTTGTATCCCTAAAAATTTGGAAAAACGTTGGTCAAATTGATGTGGTTAACATCGGCCCCTACATTTTCTCCTTGAATTCCAGGATCATGTTTTGGAAATATCATAATGTTTAAAATCAACTTGGTGTGAAATTATATGATTTCTAGGTCGGTCTATGATAAAAAATAAAGTTAGGGTTTCATACACATAACATTTCCTTTCCTCATTTGAAGGATCCGACAACTCTAGGAATTGAAGGAGCCTCTTATGATGTGAAAGTGCAAGTTTATGTGAAGTATTCATTTAGAAAATCAAGCTTCTTATCAAGTATACATCAACCATTTTCTATTGAACACTAGATGTCACTGAGAGGGGGGGTGAATCAGTGATTTCCAAACTTAATCCTTTTCTAGCCTATGTGTGTAAACCGGTTAATAGATCTAGCATAAAGAAGACATCCCAATGAGAAGGAAGAATGACACAAATGCAACCACACATAAAAGGGACACCACATAACACCATATGTACGAGGAAAACCCAAGATGGGAAAAAACTCGATGAGAAATACTGTTGGAGACTATTGCTCCAATCCAGCTTCACAATGAAACATTCAGTTACAACATTTAGGGCACCAACCCAAGGAGTACCACTCCTCCTTTAGGGCACCAACCCAAGGAACACCACTCCTGCTTTAGGGCACCAACCCAAGGATCACCAACCCTTTATTTTAGGGCACCAACCCAAGGAGCACCAACCCCAGCACTAAGCTCCAACTCAGTGAGCTACAATCAAGATATATCGGATACAAAAGTAATATCTTTATTACAAAATAACTTTATAACTCTTATGCAAATCTCTCTACCGGTTCTCCTCTCTTCAATCCTTTGTCGGTTCTTTTCTCACCTTCTCACTACAACAACCTTATCTCCTACTGCAACTCACTCTCTATTGCAACTATATTGGTTCATCATCTTCTCCTTCTTTGTTGATTTTGCTTCCTCTCTGTCACACTGCTGCTAGACACCACCAGTCTTCTTAACTTTGTCAATTATCTACTATCTAATCACTGTCGATTCTTATCTTACCAGTTCATCGTTGCAATGTTCTCTGCAATCTTCTAGGCCAGTGCAATCACCACCGGTGCACTCCTCTGTCAGGCTTAATGGCAGACTACTGGTTAACTCACTCATGCCGATTGAATTCTTTTAACTGGTTCTCTCTCTCTCACTCAATCTCTTCTCTAATTGTCCTTGAGAACTTGACTAATTGGCTTTCTTCACTAGCCTTCCTCTCTCATGCAGTAACACCAACTACATCTTTGGCTCGCACTCTTATATCCATATTTTCCCACCTAAATGTGAGTTTGAACATTTGCACGCTAGGGTTTCTACCATGCACTAAATCTACATACGATCTGATCTCTAATCATCATGACATATCATATCCAATCTGATATCATGTCCCTGATCGATGTTCAACACTCAATCAATGAGCATTGCCCAACTGTTTACCTTGCGAACCACGTCTTCTCCCTTTTTTATGTCTGTAGCATGATTTTTAGCCTTTTGTATGATCGATCACGTGTGTTATGCGGTTTCCTTCATCCTCTTTTATCTGAAAGATTAGTTTTTACTAGATCTTTTTTTTTTTCCTTGACCTCGAGTCGTAATCCTCTTCCTTCATTCCTCAAGCTTTGTAATCATCATAAAAGTTGGACCAGACGCCAATAACTTTATCGACTCACCACACTGACCTGTGCATGCATGCCACGTCATCTCCACATGGTCTCCTTGTCACAATCCACCTTTTCTAGGTTGGTTATGTTAGTTTGGATAGGATCACCAACCAATCACACACCCTGGTTCATCTACTGGTTCATAGACCCTGCCAGTTATAACCTAGTCGGTTTGCCTTCAACCTTTCACTTTGCTTCTCTTTCTTTGGAGCACCTAAACCAGTCAACACACATGCCAGCCTACCTCATGCAAATCTTTATTAGATGGGAGCCTTCTACATTTGTACTTTTTCAATATTACCAGTGGACATACTTACCGGTAAACACCTTGATGGCATCATGTCATCAATCTTCACCAATATCCATCTGCCTTCTTCTACTCAAACTTGCCTTCTTCATATATAGACTGGGTCTCCTATCAATAAGTTTGTCATAGTGATAAACATATCCTTCAATCTTTGTACCAGCAACTCATCATTGTCTACCCGGTTGACCTGATGCATATCCCAGATCTCATGCACCTAAGGCAACTTAGTGTTTCACCAGTTGATCTGGTGTGAGCCTTCAAACACTTGCCTTTAACTATTTTATCTTATCTCCGAGAGTGGATCCTTGTCATCTGCATCCTGCAATGCACCAATGTGGCTTCCTTGCTTGAGCAACATATATTCAAACAAGCATATGTGAACTGGTTGGGCACATTAACTGCTAGTCATCTCTTCAAATGGTGACTACATCTTTATCTGGTGGGAATCCTACAGTTTCATATCCACATATCATACCGATGGCCTCCCCATACTTAACTACTAGTATTGATATGATTTTAGTAACATTACCCCTCTTCATCACAATCAATAGCCTAACATCTTGCCCTCATACAGATGTCATCATTTACCAGTTGTTATATCATATCAGTCTCATGTCCATATCTTCAACAAAAGTCAAACACTAACTTGTGTGCTGGTGACTCCAATGGACATTGTAGTGAATGACACACTCTTCCTTACCGGATACCATCCTATACCAATTGACATAAATGACAACACAATACCAATATTTTCATCATCAATTGAAGCTTTGAAGATATTGAAGAATAATAGATCACTGACTGTTGATTGGCTTGAACCTCTCCCTTAGGGTTTGGTATGATTTAATGTTATTTTCATATCTTTGTATGAGTTTCACAATACTTATTTTCAAATCTACATTGGTGGTTTAGATCAACTTTTGTATTTTTTATTTCAAGCATTCTCATTTACATCATGTTCACTTAGGGTTGTATGCTCATATCATAGGATGGAACTCTTATTCTTATATTTTAGCACATTTAGGATCTTATACACACATAAGGTTCTTGCACATAAACTTTCAATATATTATTGGCTATTGTGGAGGTGAAAATCACCAAAATGAGGGGTTTGAGTAAGGTCAAACACTATATAGCCACCCAAACACCATTTTTCATGTTTCAGGTGAAGGTACAGGAATCTGATGGACGCACAATCTTTCAAAAAGATAGAAGTCACAAGTGCAGTCCCAGATCCAAAAATAGGCCCTAGAACACTAGGACCAAGGCATCCAACACCCTAGTGCTCAACATTTTTCTCATTTTTTAGAAGTTCAACTTGCAAGGATCTTAATCTATAGTTTTTAGAATTCCAAATCCATGTAGTATTAGGGACCAATGCACCTAGCACCCTGGTCATGCTCAATTAGGCTCAAATTTTGGTGATAGGTGCACATCTGAGTTTAATTTCTTGTTCTATACTTTGTATCTCAATGTCAAATCTGTATTTTTATGTATTTCAGTTTACATCTCCACTTTAAGTCATTTCCCTAGCTTAATTTATCATAAATTACATTTTACACATCTCCTTTTCATAGAAGCAAAAAAATATAAACCCTAAAGATATTCCTTGACTCTCTCTTACAAGAAGTAGTGAAAGTGAATCATTTCCTTAGGCTCTTTTGTATTCCAATGTGTGCATGAGAGTGGGATTAGGTCTTAGTTTACTAGATTCCATTTTCATCCTACACAAAGATCAATAATTTGGAAGTGTGACTAAATTAACTTGACCTAAATTGCAGGAAACTAGTCCCAAAGATGGAAGCTTGAACTATGGAATTCATGTTGAATAAATATTTACAATTAAGTGTTTGGTAGAAGGATGTGACTCTTTAAGTCTAATGAGATTATCAAATATAGAAAGGGAAATGAAGCCACTTAAACTATTGCAGTTGAGCCAAAGGCTTCTTCAGTTAACAAGATTTGACATTGTAGATGTAATCATACCATTTGGTTCATTGGCATAAAGGTGACTACTAACAAGGCAAGAAAGTGTGTCCAATGAAGGTGGGATTACCCCAGTTGACATGTTTTAGGATAGCTAGATAAATTCAACAAGTTTAGAGAGATTGACCATGGAGTGAGGAATATCAACTTCAATAGAGGTATCATACGGATCAAGGCACTTAAAGGATGACACATTCCCTATAGCAGATGGAATCTCACCATCAATTCTGGTATCTAAGATAATAAGATCCTTCAAGGATGACACATTCCCATCAATTCTGGTATCTAAGAGAATAAGATCCTTCAAGGATGACATATTCCCTATAGCATCTGGAATCTCACCTTCAATAGAAGTATCATACATATAAAGACTCTCCAAGGATGACATATTCCCTATAGAAAGTGGAATCTCACCTTCAATTTTGATATTTGAGAGAGGAGGATCCTTCAAAGATGACATATTCCCTATAGCAGTTGGAATCTCACCTTCAATTTCGGTCACTAATAAATCAAGATTTTGCAAGGAAAATAAATTCCCTATAGAAGTTGTAATCATACCTTCAATTCTTGTTTGTGAATCTTGTACATTTAAAAGAAAAAAATTATAGTCATGCATAAAGTAGAAACATCCTTTTGTTGAAACTGATTCAAGGATTGGCAAGAAAATTTTGAATTTCTTTTTTTTAATTTTTTTCTTTAATTATGATATTGTTTATGTCCATTCATAATGTAATAGAAAAAATTGTGTATTCAAGTTTATGTCCATCCATAATGTAATTCAAAAAACTGCGTATTCATGTCCTTTTCTTTTATGTTTTAGGTCTACTTTGATTAGGTTGTCTTTTATGTATTGATTATTATATGTCGTAGCATACTTTTACATAGAATTTCAATAATTTTATCCTAATATAATTCCATCTCCATGCATCTCAAAGGTATGAACATGATAAATAATCTCCACCATTAGCTGACATGAGTTTTCCCTAGTCCATGAAGAATTGATATTGTTGCTTTTGATTTTAGGAATGTATACTTGTCAATCGACATTTTGGTAAATTAATGGTGTGATGCAAAATTTTGATTGAAAAAAAAACTCAATTGAAACAAAATTAATCATATCTAATATGCACCATTCATTATCCTAGTTTAGACCCACAAATGCATAAATGGCATAGGCCACTTCTATGCATGCATATATTAACCAAACACTTTAAAATTGGGTTGATAGGTTCACCCATTTTTAACCATGATAATTCAATTAGATTGCAATTTATTCCACATTACAAGCTACGTTAGTGTATTTAAGCACTAACCTTCATTTAAAATATCATCAAATAATTAAAATAATATTCACATGAATGGATAATATAAACATCATGGAACATCCTAGTAAGGGCATCACTAGTGTGCAACATCATTCTAGGTATCAGACATACTTTCTTAATGTCTTTAATCATAGTTTGTCACCATTAATTTAGTCCACTTAATGGGTAAGCTAATGAGAACATAACCCTTGCTTCCTAAGTTCCTAAATGGCACGCCTATAAACACTACCCTACTTGATTCATGTGCTACTACATAATATTATGCACTAGTGTTAATCATATCCAAAATAATACACATCTGGGCATGCAACTCCATGCACATTGTTCTAATAATCATGTCACACCAACACATGTAATTCCCTTTAACATTAATGCTTCGCATTTTATATCAAGAATCATACAACATCATCAAATATAGCTCCTTGATTCATGCACCATTCTTGTAACACTCAGACTTAATGGGCCACAACTCATAAGAAACATCTTGAATCTTGAATAACTTTTTATATTATGTGTCACTTGTGAAATATTAAGGATCATGCCACAAAACATTATGGATAATTCTATTTGAGTTTCATGCTACATTTGTAATTATTCCTATTAATGAACACATGACATATTTTATATTTTAATACATATCATCACACAACATTTTAAAATACCACTTATCACTCCAACACAAATTTTGGAGTCATTACTTAAGACTGGTTATCTATTTTCATATTGTAAAACTAGAATTCTAAGCATCAAAAGATAAAATGTTACATATTCAAGCCCAATATTTTTAACTTTCATAGTGAGTTATGTCTTCATGAACATGTACATAATATATATAAAAATGTACATCTATAACATAAGAAAAGAATAGTAAGCATATATTTAGACATAAGGAAAATACAAAGGAAGGGGGGAAATACAAAAAACTATCTTCCTTGAGAGTATACTATGTACACAACATGTAGCTTAATAAAACATTTTATTCTTTTTTTTAATATTCTCATCAATTCAAACCTTTCTTTTTATATTTCTTCCACATTCATATGTCACATATACATTCTTATTTAGAGTTTTATCTCTTGGACCACCTAGGATCTAGATCATTGGTATCTGAATGATTCATCTTATATCCTACAATGTTGCAATGGCTTTAAGGATTATGATAATTTTGCAGATACTTGTGTTATCATTATAAGGTATAAGAAAGTGCCTTTTTCTTTTTCTTCTATGAGAAATGTCATTTTCTTTTAATTACTCTATCTCATTTGTATTTTTTTAGGTTGTAGGAATTGGGTAGCCACCTATCAGGAATTCAACGTGAAATTGAAACTCCATTTAGGGATACAAGTGTTCTTAAAATTATCCATTTCTTAGATTTATTTTTTATTCGGGACAAATATCCAACTCAAAATTGAGAACTACACATCTATGTGCCCTCCTTTCCACATATGTTAAATTGTGAAAAATAAATAAACATTCTTATTGATAATTTCAATAAGAACTAGAAATCATCGTCAGATACAAGGGTTCTTAGAACTAGCAAAACCTTTGACTTGTTCCTAATAAAAGCTAAACATTTGGTTACCTATAACTTTTGTATTTTTCTATCTTTTAATCCATTGAATTATAGTAGTAGATAATCAGTTTAGACTTCTAATGGATGGAGTCAAAGTTTTAGTAAAAATACACCAAATCCTTAGATAATAGATCACTCACTCCTACAAGTGAAAACAATTAAAAACAAACAAACAACATAAAATCCTAACCAACATTGAAACGAGAAATATTTAAAACATATAATTTTCTTTATGTTGATAGAAAATTTATCTATTGTGATAATGCCATTTATTAAAACTAATTATTGAAACTAAATTATGACCTATACAAAATTAGGTATTTTTTAATAGCTTGGTATTGTTATATTTTTAAAGCAATATAAGTATTTTAATTTTCAAGGAGATTCTATTATGACATATTAATTTAGTCATAGCAGTACTTATATTGGATGAGAAATAAATTATTTAATGCTTGGATCATATACGAGTTACATTATTATTTTTGCATTAGAATTGTATTAGTAGTACACATTTAAGAGCATATCTAATGCTTCGAACTTATATAGATAACACTTAAAATATTAAATTGTATTTTCTTAAATAATTTGGTATGTTTTACTTTATACGAAAGTTAAGTGTTTTTGTATTTTGAATGAAACTTTATGTTAGAATTTTGATAAGATTCTTATTTAACTTTGTATTTCAATTTGATATTAATTCAATTTATGATGACCTATAGGGTTTGTATATTCACTATCTTTGAACAAGAGCTGTGAGACAACATGAGTCCCTGCCTTTAGCTAAAAACATGCTAGCAATGCAGTGAACTGTTGAGAACAATTAAGTAGTATAAATTTACTTTGAGCATGTAAAAAATGTATATAATAAATAATATTATATATGATAAATTTTTTAATTTGGGTGAGCTTATATTTGACATAGTAGGAACTTTTTCTTTTCATATAATATAATTTCAGAAACAGTTTACAACTGAAATTCAGTGCTAAAATCATAAGTGGTTGTAGTGTTGGAAGAGTGAGTTATCAAACCTAATAGAAAGTGATAGTTTGGAAAGTATGGTGTCAAATACTGTGTGTGTTCTAAATGTAACTGAACAATGCACAAAATTTGCATTTACAAAAACTATGCATAATATCGAATGTTTGTTGTGAGAGATAGTTAACTATACTGTAAAGACATAGCCGAATTAAAATTACTCAAACTTTTTCATGATTTAGAGTTTAATGGTTAAGTTTGTATATACTATGAAAGTGTAGAACTTAATGGTTAAGTTTGCATTGCAACTGTATACGAAGAAAACTTGTAACAATAGAGAGGATAAAACAACATGGATACATCATGTATTCAAAAGAATATTTCATGTAAATTGTTCGTAGTTACTGCACATGTACCATGTTCTTCTAGGCCAATAATATTTCTTGTGTTAATTGCTAAAACAAAAATTTGGGAAACAACATCTATAAACACAAAATTACCCTTCTATATTTGCAGCTAGTTAAGATAATACATGGTAGTAACAATGAAGTGGTGTTGGTGAATAAGTCTTGTATAATTGTGTTGGTAAGATATTGGGTTTGTTTTTTTAGGAAGAAAATAAGAAAAGTAGTGAAGGACTCAGTTTCTAAGAGTTATGAGAAAGGGAGAGTCTGCAACAAATACAGGGGAAAAAATAATCAAATTTTTGAGCTTGAGGAGCTTTGATCAAAATGAGTTGTGTCTCCAATTCCTGCTTTGTTTAATTGATTTTCTTCTCAGGACTTTTGGATTTAGTGGTATATGTTTTGTTTGGGATTATAGCCAGTGATTAGAAATACAATTTTTTGTAAAAATTTATATGTTGTACATGATTTTTGCTTTAAGTTCTGGTTTATACTTCAATGGTTGTAATTAAAATAAATAATTTGGAGAAGCTTTCATGATGTTATATACAAATGGATTTATCCTCTTCAAGAATTTTATAATGATATGAATGAGACGTCATGTCTTCCAGGCTTGGAAATTCTATCATGGAGGTTTTAATTTCATTAAGTATTTAGTTAGTTAATCTGGATTACCAACTAATCCTAAACTTTTTTGGTGATTGAATTACTCACTGGGATTTTTTTCTCATCAAAGCCATGTTTAGAGGAGTAATGGATAACAAATCTCTTTTTTGAAGGGGTTTGTTTAGGGTTCAGAATAAAATATATCGTATTTGATTACTTTTGTAACATAAAATAAAATAAAATTATTGACTTTCAACATCGGATTATATTCCCTTTCAATATGCCCAGAGGTCTTTCTACATTTTCTCTCTTTTATTTTTAATAGATTTTATCTATCATTAATTCGTGTATTTTATGTGATTTTAAAAATTAATCACTGCACTGTAAAAGGTGTAATTTCTAATATTTGTTTGACTATTAATTGTAATTTGATTGTTTGATTGTTATTAGACTATTAATTGTGATTTGATTGTTTGATTGTTAATTTTTTTTATGTTTGAAGGCGAGTCTCTTTCTTTGATTTTTTGAGTTTATATGATCTAGCTTTCATTGATTTTTTGAGTTGATATAATCTATCATTTTTCAATGTATTTATATGCTTCTATTATGATTACTCTCTATGTTGGGGTATAATTGTTATTTGATTGTGTTTGACTATAGACTCTCATTTTATTTTTTATTGATTGTTCGAAATAGTCTCTTTCTTTGACTTTTTATTAGATTCAAGAACTTATTTTACAAATAAAATCACAAATAAAATCACAATAAAAAACTAAAAATTCAAAAAAATATTAAAAAAAATCACAATAAAAAACAAAAAATACAAAAAAACATATTTAAATAGTTTTAAGAAATTAATTTTGGTTATATAATTTTTTAATTATCTTTTGATATAAAAAATAATGTTAAATATTATTTAAAAAAAAATTAAGGAATTTTTTATTTAAAGTTCATTTGCTCTTGAACATATTAATCTTTTACAAATTTTTAAAAATATGTGTGTGAGCTATATGAGATTTTTTAAGGTCTCACTAGTAGTTGTCTGTGACCGACAACGTGGAACGTTTTCCTGAACCGGGAAGAGTGCAATATGGATATGTGGTTGTCAAACAGCAAATTACAATGGATAGCGTGAATGTAGAGGATAATTCCTATGCGACCCAAACTGGCAAAAATCCTACCAAATAAAAAACCATGACTGATGGGACCGACTGACTTTTTAATCTTGCTTAAGATAAGCTTTCGCACGATCAGATTTCAATTTTTACAAACATTGGAAAATCATTTTAATTTTTTCCCTGCTCAACATTTGATTGGTCATCTATTTTACATTTATTTATATTTTAAAGAAAAAAAAAAAAACCCAAGAAAAAGTACACTAGCCAATCAGGAAAATCTAAAAAATATGAGAAAAATGATATTAATAAATAAATTAAGTCAACAATAGGATAAACTATAGGATAAATGTATGACGCAGTTTTCGGAGAAAAGTAAATTGAAAAAGCGATGGAAACGAAAACATTAGTCTCCGCCTATAGATAGGCCTAACTAATAATAATAATTTGATGTAGATCATTAAATCTACATACTGCAGTATCCTGTAGATTATTAATACGGACTGTTGTATATATCCTTTGATGATCTACAAGAGATAATCAAAAGACGCGAGTCTTCTTCACGAACCGCACAAACTAATGTTGACTATTGTATGTCGACTTCCTTGTTTAATAGTTGTATATCTATATCTCCGACTGCGGAATATTGTCATGCACTTTTATATTGGGTCGAACTGTATCTATATTTCCTATCGTATTGTACTGCATAGTAATGATGCATTGTTATAGTATTCTCTCACCAACTGAAGGCAATAGTATTGGTATTATATGTGCTCGGTCGGTCACACATAGAGTCACGACTCTATGTGGAACCATGTTGGTTCCACATAGAGTCGTGACTCCTATGTGGAGATACGACCCTTGATAACAATAAGCATTGCTTAACAATGTAATCGGCATGATTAATATAATCGATACAATGTTATGATAACTAACATTAATCATCACATATATATATGTACATTGATTATATTAATATCATTGATGTTATGTATGATCGATAATATAAGGAATTATCAATTGTACATAGAATCAATGGTATTTATAATCCGATACTCATATAGATGATGATTGAAACAAATTGATCATACAGTAATATCAAACCTGTGTCACAGTTTTATATTGTTGATTTATGGTTTCATGGGTAAAAGCACAAACCTGTGTCACAATTTTATAAAGGAAGTGGCCAACACAACTAGAACTATTCAACTTCGATTGCATAAAAGTGGAATTTCTAATTTGAATCTAAAAATGACATAAACTAATGAAATGTAGAAATATTCATGAAATTTATGCCTGTTATGTTTTGAATATTAAAAAAAATGATTTTTTTATATATTCAAAGGAAGATTTTTTATTGTCGAAAAATGTTGAAAATTAGGGGGTCTAGTCAGCATAACCAAAAATAATGAAAAGACATTTTTTATTCGGGATTTAAATTCTCCAAATAAATGACATGCATATGCAGTGTAGAAAAAAAGAAAAATTAAATTTTGATGTATGTTTTCCTCATTTAAATTTTGATGTATGTTTTCCTCGTAATAACATTTTAAAGTCCAACATAGCTGAATTTGATAGTTTTAATTTGGTGTCACTTTTTGTCTATTAAGTTTATCATTACCAAAAAATAAATTATACCCTTTTGGAAAAGATTTTATCCTCTAATGAAATATATATTTTGTAAAATATTTTAATACGATTTAATATTTTTTTTAATTTCAAATTAGCCTCTTCTCAAATTTAAAAACCTACTTGCAATATTTAAAAAATAAAACACATTCAAATTAATTATCAAAAATTTAAAATATATATATATGTCTAGATTCGTGACTTTGAGCTCTACAAAAGGGTATTCTTAGATTTTTTACTGCAGAAAAATACAACAAAAGTTAAAAGTTTAATAATTTATTGAAAAATGATTATGTGGTTGTCACTTAGGATGTGACGAGGAAGCAATAGACCAGAAGGAGGGTAACCTTGCTCCAACCAATCTCTAAGGCACACGAACTCAATCTGCAATCCCTAATTCTAAAGATCCTTACATAGCACCAAGTCAAGAAATGGTTCAATGTCACCAAACAACACCTTGGGAGATCCAAAGGATCCACTATTTCCACTTAAAAAGAGCTAACACTTCTCAAGTTCTTGTGTGACAACACACATCCTTTCTTTCATAAGTGGGCTACTACTAGACTTTAAGGTTTGAATGGCCCACTTGACCAATTCAACACAACAATCCTTGGGGGGCTGTCCTCACAACACCTTAACACAAATGAAATATGATTTCATGATTTAGATCCACTGGAACATCAATTTTGAATCACTTGCCCATAAACATAACCGGTTGCAATTAGGCCTCCTTTTGAGGGAATTGGGTGATAACTTTTGACACCCTGAGGATCTAAGCAAAAAATATATATTCAGATACCCTTCTGGGAGTTCTCAACAATATCTCAGTTTCTAGTACCGAATCAACTTGCAGATATTCCAACCAGTTAACTTGCTATGGCTTCCCTTGGGCAACCTGTCCTTGCTAAGATGAACCATGACCATGTCACCCACTTGGTATCGCACATCTCTTCTTCTCTGATGCATTCTTGCTTTAACCTTTTGGTTGTTCTGTTGTAAGGTATCTCTGACTTGTTGATGCACCTCTTTCATAGCCTCTGCAAATTCATCAACATGTCCACTCCTCTTGTCCAACCCCTATACATCTCTCAATTCAAAACTCCTTTTGGATGATTACCATACACAATCTCAAAAGGACTCAAACCTGTACTTCTGTTTGTGGAATCATTATAGGCATACTTTGCCTGAGGTATCACCACATCCCAGCTACTGCCATGATCCTTTTTCAAACATCTAAGAAGATTTCCCAATGACCTATTCACAACTTTAGTTTGGCCATTAGTCTAAGGGTGATAGGCTGAGATAAAAGACAAATCTGTGCCCAACCTTTTCCACGAGGTTCTCCAAAAAATTACATACAAACTTGTTGTCCCAGTCAGATACAATACTCAAAGGCAACCCATGGATTCTAATAATCTCTCTGAAAAACAATCCTGCAATATAGCTAGCATCATTTGTGGTTTCACAAAGAATAAAGTGAGCCATCTTACTGAAGCTATCTACCACAACAAACACACTATCATGATCTGTCCTTATCTTGGGTAATCCCATCACAAATTCCATACTCAAACTTTCCCAAAAAATAAGGAACGGAGGATTCCACTGGGACCCACGTCTCGTTCAGTCAGCTCTTCCCCCCAGAATTTCTGGACTGAACCCATGCAATACGGCAATGAGAAAAGGATTGTTACCCATAAAATAAAATCATGTGCTGTGATTAAATTTGTAGGAAACATGTTTTTTAATATTAATATATCATACTTTGAAGAGTCCTCAACACTCGCTGAACAGTCTGCTACATACTTTGTAAGGATTCATCAATGAATGCTTAAATCAATTACCTTTCGTATTCCTGACAACTATGGGAATTCACCATGGTATCATTGAATTTAATTTTATTTGAATTTTAAATAATTTGGAATTAATTTGTGTATAATCTATGTCTTGACATCCGTCATTTTAACTGATGGAGAAAATCTAATTTAGAATTATAGTTGTTATTTTGAACCCCTTAACAAATTGCCCCAAACTTATCCCACTTCCTTCCAAGTAGTTGTTAGTTGTTAGTTGTTGAGATAAGCACGGGAAATGTAATTTGCACATTATGGTGTTGCATGGAAAGGCAAATCTTAAGTCATTTTTAGTCATCTAATCAATTAATATTGATCTAAACTAATTCATACTAAAAATCTACTTAAGAAAATCAATACAACATTACTATCACATTCTCATAGGATTATATGAATAAAATTAGAACATACTAGCATATTGTAAGATTATTTTTTTAATTTATAATCAAAACTACCAACATCAAATTTGATAAGTGTCAAAACTTGCCAACATCAACTTTGATCATAAAACATATGTTAACTTCAAAATACTCACATTTCAATTACTATCACAATTAATTGATCTATGATTAATTTCTTGTTAATATACAATTTATTATGTTAGATTAAATTATTATTATTTTTTATTTGGTTTAAGAATAAGAATTTTGAAAAGCAATATCTGAAACAACAACATAGAGACACTATCTCTAATGTCCAAATTGAGCTTGCAGGCTTGCAGCAATAGAGTAAACTATATTCAACTATGGCAACAATACTGTAAGTAGTTCATCCTATAGCCAATGGACTTGCAACCTACAAAACAATAGATATAGATAAATTGTGCCTATTTTCAAGAAAACGATAGATACCCTCAGACTCTGGAAAACAAAAATTCTACTCTATCTGGATACATCATGTCATTGTCTTTGAATTTTCCTTCCTATAACCCTAAATTGTTTTGACTCGTGCATGGGGGAAAGTAATTCGTGTCTTTTCTTATGCAACCTTCACAATTCATAAAAGCTCCGAGTGTTGAGCATGCAAAATTTCATAACAAGTATTTCATCCTTATTCAAACCATTAAATTCACTTTAGGGGTTTGACTAAGAAGAATAATCCCTCCACAATAAACTCTCACTATTCTCTATAGACACCACAATTTTAGATATCAATGGTGAAGAGAATGTTATAGGTCATAGGGGTGTATGTTGTTTACATAGATTTAGGTAAGAACCTTATTTGTGGGAATCAATTTTGCTAGTACTAATTAAATTGGAACGCAAAAGATATCATCTTGTAGTTTATTAGAGTACTATTGTTGATCATTTTTTACACTACAATTCAAAAGTTTTTTTTAATAATGTGTAGATGGATAAAATATTTATGCTGTAACATTATTATAATGGTAATTGTATATTCAACATTAGGAGGTAGAGGCCTTGGTATTTTAGTAATATTTTTGAAGCAATGGGATTTGAGACCTCTAAGCTAAAAATATCTCAAGGTCCTTTTGTAACATTGGAACATAAATAGGCCTTATTATTGTCCGAAACAAGAGAGCTAGGTGTTGACATTATGTTCTTTAATTGAAAAAGAATGAGATAGTGATGTGTGTGCATGTAATCTAGACTAAAAATGACAAAATTATTAAATTTAATTGTATACAGTAGATATAGGATGAAAAGCATGAACAACAAGATAGATATGAGATGAGAATACATAGAGGAACTATGATCAAAATTTTGAAGCTAACTATATAGGATATAAGCTCTGGGTGCCCTAGTTTGAAAGTGATGAAGGTTGTGGAAGATAACTAAAAATGTAATTAGGAGGCTATACACATCTATCTCTCAAAAAATTGGGTCATTATAGAGAAACAAGGGTGTTAGGAAGCCTAGTATTCCATCTATTCAACGTCCATCATAGTCTATCACTATTTACTATGCTCTTCTATAGCTCTCTCACTATTAGATTTGAACCTGCACACACATAAAAGGGGGAAATGGTTGTTTTGTATAAGGGCTTGCCTAAGTCAAACCCTATGTTGGTGTTCCCACCTCCACAACAACTATGATGAGTGATAGAGTGCATGCCCTTGCAAAGATATAAGCTAAATCAATGGTGAAATGTTGAAATGGCATGATTCCCTTTAGTAATGTGATTCTCTTTTGGAAGTCCTGCAAATAATAGTGCAATAAAATAATGAAAATAAATGACAAATATGAATCCATACTTGAATATAGAATTCTCGTAGTCTACTTCTTTATATGTTAATAGCTTTAGATTTGATTAGATTCTAATGTGATTGCTAGATAGTCTTATCTACCTTAGGGCCTTATGAATGATCGAAGATGTCCTTTATATAGGGATTACAAGGTTATTTTAAATGTAGATTAGAAAATAATGATCAAATGCAAATAATTCTTAGAAAATAATTGATTGGTATGTGTTAAGTGAACTTTGTATTTATAGATGATTATAAAATAAATATATTAATAATATTTTATATTACAATAATTGTATATTGATTTGTAATGAAATATATTATTGAGAAAGAAATAAGATTAATTAATTGATGTAAATATGTGATCATTCTTAAAAGTTTTTACATTCACGAATTTAAAAAATTAAAAAGATGAAGAAATCATTAATTGAATTATCAATAAATCTAAGCGGTATCATAGTTGGGAAGTTTACCAAGTAAAGTCTAGATTATGATTATTATTTTTTATCAATCTTAGTTTTTCCTTAGGAAAGATTTTACTATTTAGGATATATCCTTTAAATAAGGGCTTGTGAGCTTCATCCTATGGAGGGGATGGGATGTTCAATTGCTCAAAAACATATTGTAGAAAGATCACCTACAAAGCAAGACATTTACATTTTGAAATAGACATAAATTGAGTTGAACTATATGATCTGGTCCAAAAAAATAATCTTATAATATAACATATTTCTAAATTAAAATATTATTAATATAAATTGTTAGAGATCAAAATAAATTATAATAAAACATAATAAATTTTCAACAAAAAAAATTAAATTAAATACTATAATTTTTTTAAATAATAAAATATACAAATCCATCCCATAAAATTTCATTTTACACATTAAATTATTTATTAAAACAAAAACACTTTTAAAAACATCATGCTCACCTCTTTCTTACACCGAGGAAGAAAAAACACCTTTATTCTTGTAAAGCTAAAACCAAGGAAACATATCGAATTTCATATAATACACATTGAAATGTTTCCGTCATCATTAACACCAGCAATTTCTAGCTCACCTCATGCTAATCAATTTGCAGTGGCCATATACTAACATAGAACTTTATCATTATACTAACAAAACCCTTTATACAGTTGTATCTACTTTCATCGATCGACCTCTTATACACCCATCAATAGCTAAAATTACAACATCATAAATATCGAAGGCTCTCTTTTTCACCCTCTTATTTAAAGTCAATACTCCAATCACAATAGAGAATCCCAAACCATAACTCAATCCAAGTCCGACTGCCCATCCTATCATTTCACCATCTGAATTCTTTGCTTCACCAATTTTCTCAATACTTGTGCAGTTGCCATAGCCAGAAGAGTTGTTGCAGACGGTTATATTGGTAAATGGAATCCCACTTAGCTTAGAATTGCCTAAGTAGGATGACTCTCCAAAAGTTAGAAACTGTCCTCCGTGGGGTACTTTTCCATCAAGTATGTTGTAAGATAGATTCAAGAACTCCAAATAACTCAGGAACTCAAGTTCTAAGGGGATGTTGCCATTCAAACTGTTTAGCGAGAGGTCCAGAGACTCTAGTTGATCCATGTATCCCAATGTTTTTGGGATTCGGCCACTGAGATGATTCCTTGAAAGGTTAAGGGCTATCAAGCCTTGAAGAGATCCCATTTTAGAAGGAATGCGCCCTGATAAGTTGTTGTTTGAGAGATCAATACATTTAAGAATGAAAAGAACTTTCACAAATTCAACATCCCAGCCTTTCCAGGAAATTTTAATTTTATTTGTATATCTAACGTCTTCCAAATGGTTTGGATTACTCTGCGATGCATTGACCATTGCGAGCAAGTTTGTAAGGTTTCTTGGAATGGGTTCTGAAAGGTTGTTGCCAGAAAGGTCCAAAATTTGAAGATTTGGAAGGCCAATTACCTGGCGTGGGATGCTACCATGGAAATGATTAGACCTTAAGACCAACACATGCAGTTGTGATAGCTTTCCAATCCAGTGGGGAAGGGTGTCTTCCAATTCATTATTTCCCAAATCCAATACTTGCACAGATCGGAAATGTTAACTTGTTGTAGGACAAGCTCCAAAGAAACAAGTTTAGAGAGATTGAC
The DNA here is from genome assembly GCF_030272615.1 of Cryptomeria japonica. Taxonomy (NCBI): domain Eukaryota; kingdom Viridiplantae; phylum Streptophyta; class Pinopsida; order Cupressales; family Cupressaceae; genus Cryptomeria; species Cryptomeria japonica. The sequence continues at coordinate 634,883,649 of NC_081412.1, forward strand.
TATGGAGAGAGGAATCTCACCTTCAATAGAGGTATTATATAGATTAAGACTCTTCAAGGACGATACATTCCCTATAGCAGATGGAATCTTACCTTCAATTCTGGTATCAAACAGAGAAAGACTTTCCAAGGACAACGCATTCCCTATAGCAGATGGAATCTCACCTTCAATTCTGGTGGCTGAGAGAAGAAGATCCTTCAAAGACGGCATATTCCATATAGCAGATGGGATCTCACCTTCAATTCTGGTCGCTAATAGATCCAGACTTTGCAAGGAAATCAAATTCCCTATAGCAGCTGGAATCGCACCTTCAATTCTGGTCGCTGATAGATCCAGACTTTGCAAGGAAATCAAATTCCCTATAGCAGCTGGAATCTCACCTTCAATTCCGGTACGTGACAGAACAAGATGCTTCAAGCATGAGATATTCCATATACCAGATGGAATTCGGCCCTTCATGTCTGTCTCTGAGAGTTCAATGCTGGTTAGTGACGAAGAAGACTTTCGTTGTCCGATGAAAGAAACGTCTCCTCCAAGATTCTCATTCAAAGAGAGATCAAGTGAGAGCAAGTGGGCAGTCAGATTTTCAAACCAAGAAGGTACTTGTGCTGATAAATAGTTGTATGACAGATCGAGATGAAGGAGAGAGGTGAGGTTGAGAAGGGGATTGGGAATTGGTCCTCCAAGCCCACAGTCAGACATGCTGAGTTTTTGAAGGTTGGGTAGACTGCCAAGCTTCACCCCACTCTTTGCTTGCAGAGATGTTCACTGCAGCAAGAGAGAGGTATTCCAAGCTCACCAGATTTGATAAGCTTTCCAAACTCACGTAAAACTCACTTACATATCCAGCAAATGACAAGTCAAGAAAAGTGAGTCTTCAACTTTCGATTATAGGGAGGACTGAAATTACCCTGGAAGAGATTGTCACTGAGATCGAGGTGCTCCAACTCTAGTTGGAACAGCGACGAACTGATGTTACCTTCCAAATTGAATCCACTCAAATCCAGTCGAGAAACATGGCGTGTGCGGATACTACAACTGACTCCTCTCCACGTGCAGCAATTGAATCCGTGCCAGGAACTTAGAGTGTTATACTCGTCTACAACGGCTACCTTGAAATCTACGAGAAGATTTCTCTCAGGGAAAGGGCATGCGATTGCAGGAGAAGAGGTGAAGCAGAAGATCCAGCATGATATAGTTATTATTGCAAATGCAACTCTACCACATGAATACAGAACTTCCATGTTTTCGTACACAAAGTAAAAGAGATGATCAGAAATCAGGGGGAAAGAACGATGAATATATCGCTTACTGTGGTTAAATGTTGTTGTGCGAAGAGTGCCAAGTCTGCAAAGAAAGCGTGTCACATCGACACAGTAACATTTTTTTGTCATTTTTGTGTATTTTTTAATGGGTGGAAAAGCGATGTGAAGATAAGGCACAACAAATTCGTCGGTGCTTAAGCAATAATTCAATTTGGGTGTGATGGGTAACGTGTAAAACAAGAAAATGCCGTGTCAATATGGAAAATTATATGTGACCCATAATTTCTTTCCGATTATTTTTCATTCCAATTATTTCCAACATTGACCCACTATTCTTAGTAGACTTATATCTCGTCCATTTCCTTTCCACAAATATTCGTATCCACCATGAAAAGCTTTCACTTAAAATTGAGATTGCTGGGCACAAACTAAATTTAAAATTGGGTTGATGTTTTGATCCATTTTTAACCAATAAGTTTCAATTAAAGTGCAATTTATTCCACATTACAATCTAGGTTAATGTATTAAGGACTAATCTTACTTCATTTTAATTATCATGAGATAATCAAAATAATATTCACATGAAAGAATAATAGAAATATCATGGAACATCTTAGTAGGGGCATCATTAGATTGCAACATCATTCTAGGTATCCTACATATTTTCTTAATGTTGTTAATCTTGGTTCATCTCCATTAATTTAGTTCACTTAATTGACTTGCTAATGAGAACATAACCCTTTCTTACTAAGTTCCTAAATGGTGTCTATAAACACCACCCTAGATGATTCATGTCATACTACGCAAGATTATGCACTAGTGTTAATAATCTATAAAATAATACACAATATAGCATGTGACTCCTTGCACCATACACCAAGCACATAATTCTAAGAATTATGTCACACCAACACATATAACTCCATATAAGATGTGTGCTCCCTATTTTATATCAAGAACCATGCAATATCATCAAATGCAGCTCCTTGATTCATGCATCATTCTTGTAACACTTGGAACCATGAAGCATAACTCATAAGAAACTTGCTAAATCTTGAATAGTTTTTTACATTCATAATATTATGCATCATTCTTAATATGAAAGTACCTTTTGTTTTCTTCTATGAAAATTATATTATCTTTTGATTCCTTTTTCATTTTCATATGATTTTAGACTACAAGAAACAGGTAGCCCCCTATAAACTGCAGTGTGCTAGCTAACATTTTAATGTGACTGGTGATGTTGTCACAACATAACCTCTAGTACCATGTAGGTCATGGGTGACTCAATCTTGTGACCTTGTGCCTACCACAAGAATCTCTCTCCAACTAAGCTAGGTGTCGAGCCTTGACTTGTTTGTATTTTTTGTTCGTCGTCTACAATTTGTATTTTTTAACTTTGTTCATTCATTAATTTTAATCGAGTAATTATGTTGCATTCTCCATTTTATTGTTTAAGTTGACAAACTAGATATTACGTTTACATTTAAGAATTTAGCTTTATTTATATATATCAATTGCATTTTCTTAAAAGATTCTAAGTCATTGTTGACAAATATTTTTTATTCATATCTTGCAATCTTTTCTTTAATGAGATTAAATTTATTTAACAAATTATGTCAAAAAAATTAGCATTTTTATATATAACTCTACATTTTTGGTAGGAAAATGGTTTCTCAACCTTGCAATTACATAAGTTCACTATTTATAGTAATTTTATATTTGTGCATGAATTGGTCTCAAATTTACCTCAAACCTATCGATTTCTAAATAAGCATGTTGGTAAATTTTATTTGCAATGTCATATCTAGATTTGAACACATTAAATATTTCTTTTCTTTTTAAAGTTTGAAACAAAAGTTTCAAAGTCAATTTTGAAGGGCTTTGAGGCCATTTTTGGAGTTTAAAAGTCATTGTAATTAACATATTGGGTTATAGCTTGATAAAGAACTTCACAATATTTTTGGTGCTTCAAATAGTTTGTCAATCAAACTCTTAGATCAAAAGATACAACCTCTAGAACTTGGGTCTTCTAAAATGGAAAATATTAAAAACATGTTGGACATATAGATGAGTTGTGAAATGGAGTTACATGTGTTGGTGTGTTTTTAACATATCATGGGGCATCTTGGATTCAATGTAATTTGGGAACCACTTTAAAATGGTTTTAGCTCATCATTTTGTAATACCGTTTGATAGTTTATTTTTCACATGTTTATTTTATGAATAATGGTTTAGATCATTGATGTAAAGTAACCTATGTCCATTGAACTCCAAAAAAATATATATTGATTCAAAAAGATATTTTTTTATGCCTCTTTGAAGTGTAAACACTCTACCTATAATTTATATAATGTTATACTAAAAAGCTCCTATATTATTATTGTTTTGATATTGCATCTTTTTTTAAAAATTGAAGAAGTGGAAAAACATGTATAATGTAGTTTGTTTCCAAGTTGTATGTATTTTCAATAATATTGATATGTTGGAATAATTTTAATTTTATAGATTGTATAATTCATTCTATATATATTTTTTGTTCACTAACAATGTATTGGTTAATGTAGTATCTCCACTGGATTTTCATTTATGATTATAGTGTGCCCACTTTTGTATATTTAATTCCTTTTCTATTGTTCAAAATTTAAACATAGGTAAAAAGAACCATCAATAAAAGTGAAATGATAATGTAAGAAACAAATACATGATAGATGGGATGCGATATCATTTTTAATTAGAAAATCTCTTTCCAATGCATTTTAGTTCACAGGGAAGATAGATTTGACTATGAGCCCACAAAATTGAGGATAATTAATATTTACCTATGACATCGGATGGTTTTTGGATTATTACCATATTTTACTTCTCCTTTTGATACTATTATTATCACATCACTTTTCTTTTTTTGTAACTAGTAAATTTTCCTTCTATGTATTTAATGTGCTTTATGATGTAAAAAAAAATGTACCATGGTTTAAGCCATGTTTTCAACTAATTAATTTTAGGTTGAAGATATAATTATTAAAATGTAGAAATCATAAAAGTGAGAACTAAAATTGTATAGTAATTGGAAGATTAATATATTACATTACAGTATGCAAATTTGAAGCATGAAACATGTATTAAATGTACATAAATCTAAAATGAATGCATAAATAATGAGGATGAACTATAAATTACAGAGAATCTCTTAACCACATGATAATTCTTAGCATCCCATTTAGTACATCATCATAGAATTCATATTTAGATGGAACTCATTACATGGGAATTTCTCTAATTTTTAACAAGAGCAACCATAAATGATTAATTTAAGGGATTCAAATGTTCTAATGGTTTTTTAAAAGTTTGATTAGCTTTGCATTTTACTCTTTACATTGAGCATTTATATTTTCCTTTAAATTTGTTCTAACTTATATAACATAATGCATGTTTGTATCATTTTAAGTAAACAAAAAGATAAGATAGAGACTATTGAGAAATATACGATGAGTCCTTTACATGCATAATATGTATTTATTAAAGAAGGCTTTAAAAAAAAATTAAATTCCTGTATAATATGTCTCATCACCAAAATCATATGGTCTTAACATAAAAAAATGTTTACGAATAATTTTAATTATAATTACAATTAGCTAATTTTTGTGTGGGACATAATTAACTTATTAAATCAAAATAATATTGTAATAAAATTATTGTCTTATAAATATATTATTTTTTTAATTATTTAATTTTTTTTTTCGAATGTGAATATTTTTTTCTTAAATATGTATATCTTGAAGTAGTAATTATTAATTGATTTTTAAGTAAAAAGTTACAAAGAAATATTAAAAAATATTTGAAAATATTTTTAATTGATTACATATATTTTGAATAATATTTTAATCTTAAATATTTTTTAATAAACATTTATAATAATTTAAAATAATGTTTACATTATGTAAATTCACCAAAGATCTATTTAATACAATTCTAATTTATTCTATTTTTTATGTCTATTAAGTGACTTTAATTTGTTGGGAAGAGTCGACTAAAAGAAAGTGAATCTATGTTAGGTGGCTAACAATGACTAAAAATGAATACTTACGGTTTGGTTTGGCTCTATATGCTTCAAGTACCTACCTCAAAAATGTTTGGAGTACAATTCTAATTTATAATTTATTCTAAGTCAATTAATTGAATTTAATTTATTAGGAAGAGTCACTCAAAAGGAAGTCAATCTATATTAGGTGGCCATAAATGACTGAAAATGATAACTCATGATTTGATTTGACTCTTAATGTTTTAAGTCGCTACCTAAAAAATGTTTAAAATACAATTATATTTTCTAATTCAATTATATGACTTTTATTTTTTTATTTTTTTATTTTTGAAAATAATCACTCAAAAGAAAGTCTAAATTAGGTGGCCATAAATGATTGAAAATGAATACCTGGGGTTTGATTTGAATCTGAATGCTTTAAGTCGCTACCTCGAAAACGTTTCGAATACGCATTTGGACATTCAATTTACATTCACTCGTTAAATCGAGTAGTCGTTTGTCGTGTTGAACAAGGAAAATCTTGGTGAGTATGACAAATGCATCACACAATGGATTATCATCTATTCGAAAATTATGGTTACCTCTTTCGCCGTTGTTTTTGAAAAACTACTTGTATTTCCCTATAACATGTGTGCTCCCTAGTTTATATCAAGAACCATGAAACATCATCAAATTTAGCTCCTTGTTTCATACACCATGATGCACAACTCATAACAAACATCCTAAATCTTGAATAGCTTTTTATATTATGTGTCACTCGTGAAATGTCAAGGATCATACCACAATTTTATGGATGATTCTATTTTAGTTTCATGCAGCATTTGTAATTATTCCTCTTAATGAACACATCCCACTATTTATATTTTAATATATATTATCACACAACATTTTAAAATACCACACAATGCTCCAACACAAATTTTGGAGCCATTGCATAATATTGGTCATCTATTTTCATATTAAGAAACTAGAATTCTAACCATCAAAAGATGAATTCTAACACATGGAAGCTTAACAATTTCAACATCCATAATGAGAAGTGTCTTCATGAACATGTACACAATATATAGATGTACATCGATAACATACGAAAATAATTGTAAGAATATATTTTGACATAAGAAAAATAGGAAAGATAGGAGGAAATACAAACATTTATCTTCCTTGGGAGTATACTATGTACCCAATGTATAGATTAATAAGATTGTTTATTCTATTTTTTAAATTTATTCTTAATATAAACCTTTGTCTCTATATTCCTTCAACTTTCATATGTCATAATTACATCCTTATTTAGATTATTATCTCTTGGACCCCATAAGATCTAGATCATTGGTATCAAAATGGTTCATATCCCATCTCCCTACAATGTTGCAATGGTTCTAAGGATTATGATAGTTTGGTAAATATTTTTATTGTCATTATAGGGTAGAAGCAAGTCATTTGTTTTCTTAAAATTTTAATGTAACCTATGTTGTTCATGCAACATACCCTCTAGTAGCATGTGGGCTACAAGAGACTGGAGCTTGTGATCTCGTGCCTATCATAGGAAGCTCTTACCAATTAAGCTAGGTGCCAAGCCTTGTCTTGTTTATATTTTTTGATCCCTTTCTACTATTTGTATATTTTTACTTTCTTCATTCATTAAGTTTTATTGAGGAATTATGTTGTATTCTACATTTCATTCTTAAGTTTATAAATGGGATATTATGTTTATATTTAAGAATTTAGCTTTCCATCTATTCATTGGGTTTTCTTGTGAGATTATTACATTGTTGAAAAATCTAATTTCTTCATATCTTGCAATCTTTTCTTCAATGAGATGACATTTATTTAATATGTCAAAAAAATAGCATTTTTTATATATGGTTCCACATTTTTGTTAGGAAAATGGTGTCTCAACCTTGCAAATACATAATTTTCCTATTTATAGTAATTTTATATTTGAGCATGAAATGGTCTAAAATTTACCCCAAAGCTCCATATTACTAAATAAGCATGTTGGTAAAATTTATTCTCAAGATCATGCCTAGATTTGAACACATTAAGTTTTCCATTTTTTTAAGTTTGTTAAAAAGCTTCAAAGTCAAATTTGAATGCCTTAGAGGCATTTTTGGGTCTGAAAATGGTTGTAACTAACATATTGGGTTTTAGATTGATAGAGAACTTCATGTTATTTTTTGTGCTTCAAGTGGTTTGTCAATTATCAAAATTTATGACCTCTAGAACTTGGGTCTCTTGAAATGGGAAATATAAAAATGTATTAGAACATAAATGAGTTGTAAAAGGGAGTTACATGTGTTGGTGTGTGTTTTAACACATCTTAGGGAATCTTCAATTAAAAATAATTTGGACACCACTTTTAGCTGGTTTTAGGTCATGGAATTGTAATACTATTTGATAGTTTCTTGTATTGTCCATTTGACAGTTTCTTGTATTTTATATCCTATAAACTAGGTGCATAAGATGGACGTTATGTGTAAGAGTCTTATAGATATTCAATTACCTTTGAATGACTAGTTAGTGATACTTCTATTAAAAACTTACTATGCAAGTATATTGTATTCTTTTATTTCTTTCTAAATAATAAATTGGGTATCTTTGAAGTGTGCTATTTTTCTTTTGAAAGGATTTTCCCCATGTAAATCATTGGTTTTGGTATGGATGGCATTTTTTATATCCTATAAATTAGGTGCATGAGATTGAGGTTATGTGTAAGAGTCTTATATGTATTCAATTACCTTTGGATGTTTAGTTAGTGATACTTCTAAAACCCAATAAAAAATTAACCAAACACTTGCTTAACACATTTTACCCTACACTATTATAGCACATAAATTCATCAAATCATGAATGTTGATAACAATAATGTCAATGTCATTAAGAACAATAAAATATTAAAATAATAGTATAAGATTGTAGCGTCGTAAATTGTTCACCCTTAATTGGGTGGTACAATTTCATGCTTAGGTTAGCACCTACCTTAGTGTGTTGCATTTTGTATTTTAAATTCCTTTTAAGCATTTAATTAATCAATTTAATTAAATCAAAAATCCTCTTTTATCACTTCACACATCATAAAAATGGGCCCTTAACTATAAGTGCACCCCTCTTTATTTTATCTTTTTAATTAATTCATTCATCAAAGCCCTAATTATGTCATATTTTGACCTTCAAGGCCTAATTTCATATATCCAAACATCTTGCATTGTCGCATCAAGTTGGGGATCGCCTTATAGTCACGATACCTTGCATCCCTAAAAATTTGGAAAAAATTTGGTCAGACCAATGTGGTTCACATCGGCCCCTACTTTTTCTCCTCAAATTTTAGGATCATGTTTTGGAAATATTATAATATTTAAAATCAACTTCGTGTAAAATTATATGATTTCTAGGTCAGCCTATGATCAAAAACAAAGTTAGGGTTTTATACATATAACCTTTCCTTTCCTCATTTGAAAGATCTGACAACTCTAGCAATTGAAGGAGCCTCTTATGAAGTAAAAGTGAAAGTTTATGTGAAGTATTCAATTAGAAAATCAAGCTTTGTTAGAATATTTAATCTTTACTTAGCTTAGGTTTATTTGTATTTAGTTTAGGATATTCTTTTGGAATTCCTACATGTAACTTGTCCTCTAGTACATGTGTGAGGACAAGTCATTTCTTTTATTTTCCTTTATTAAGGAATATTAGATTTCCTCCATAAGAGGATGTGGACACATGGTACACACATTTTATGAATGGTGGCATTCATAGATTTGGAAGTTACTTTGTAACTCCTCTCCTCATCTCTATTTAAGAGATGTCTCCTCTCTCATTTCTTCTTAATGACAATATTGTAAAGAGCTTCTTGCTCTCTCTCTCTCTCTCTCATTTTTAGGCATTGCCTCATTCATAATATCACAAGGGATTTTTCTTTGCTTTTCCCCATTCAAAAGTTCTTGTGCCTCCTTCTTCACATTTGGGTGATGCTCCAAGGTTATTGCTTTTCTCTTGGTAACAATTACTTCATCATAAACTTTCTTGGATTAATTTTCCTTTCCTTGCTCTTTTATTTCCTTTCATGGTATCAGAGCAGGTTTCTAATCCTTGTTTTAAGTTGACATTGATGAAGGTTACCATTCTGTGGAGTTCACCTTGTTGGAGGCATTCTTGAGAGGAGAAGAAGTTCTTTTCTAATATTTTCTATTGTGCAAGTTTTGGTTTCAGATTTTTAATTTTTTTTTCAAACTTGTTAACAAGTTTGCTTGCAGGTTTAATCTCCTATTCTAGTTAGTTTTTTATTAAAAAAAGGGCTTTGGAAGGCTTGCCGCCAAAGTTCCTCCTTTTTTAGTTTAAATTTGTATCTTTGGAAGGCTTGCCACCAAATTTTCTATTTTTTTTAGTGTGCATAGTTTGGAAGGTTTACCGCCAAACTTAGTCTCCTTAATTTATTTGGTCGGCTTGCCGCCAAAACAAATTTATCATTAAACTTCATTTCTGATTCACTTGCAGATTTTAACCTTTTTCTTGCTTACAACTATTCTGATTCAATTTGTTTGAATCTGCCATTCAGTCCTAACATCTTTATTTGCAGGTGTTATTGATAAATAAAAAGGATAATCTTTATTTAAACTTAAATTTGTTGAGGATTAAACTCAAACTTAAATTTGTTCTTCTTGTATGATTGTATCTATTTTGTTTTTCAGTCATTGGACTGTGACTCTATAGTCCCTTTCAACCATACCGTGGTTATCATTTTGAGTTGTTTTAAATATTTTATGGTTTATTGTTAAATAAAATAAGTTTATTATTGCTTTTACCAATGCCGATAAAGATCTGGCAATTTAATTCTTTGTAATTGTTCTCAAACTAATGCATCTGAATACAGAAAGTACACAACACAGCACACTTGATAGCTAGAAATTGTCTTACTTCGGAGACATCCGATAAAAGCAGAACAATACATCATAATTTGTCTGAAGAGAAGAAAAGATTTCTTTTCCAATCACTACCCATACATCA